>NW_027070411.1:132127-155258 GCF_002906115.3 Quercus suber
ATATATATATAGACACATAAATCAGTCGGCCAAGCAAACACAATAAAGGAAATAGTAGGTAGCTAGCATAAAACGAATTATATTTGTCTCGATTATAAAAAAGCTCATGCAAACCATGGGCTCTGGCCCCATCTAATTACATCTTGATGTAATTGAATTTATTTTTATGCCTTTCCTCGAAATGTATTTTTATATGATGGGAATGCTTCTTTGGGGTAAAAAGTGAAATGGGTCGTCATGGATAAGCTTGATTACATAACAATTATGTATCATGATTATAATTGTAATAATGGTTGCTTTGAACCTAAACAAAACTCCAAGCAATATAGGCCTAGAGAGAGAGAACCCTAGAAGCATTTTTGATACGCACGTCCATTCATCATCTTGCCTGCATATATTTGGGTCCCAATTTGAAGTTGACATTGCAATTTTTTTTTTTTTTTTTCAAATTTTTTTCCCTTTAGTCACGATTCGTATAAAGTAAAAGGCACATTTGATTGTTGGGCGTTGTCTATGGTTTGATAAAGATCCATGTCTATATGTTTCATATAATGCCAACCATTTTGGACCATCAAGGAAAGGACTATATACTTTTATGAAACCCAAGTAAAAGAATATGTATAATATAAATAAACAAGTCTTATGTCTTAATTATGGTAGTAAACACTTGATATTTTGAGACCGCAACGATGTGGCATATGGGACTTTAGAGCTCGAAAGGCACAGCCTTTACATGTTGTAAATAAAAATGGTATAACTTATTTTATTTGTAGGCCACCAAATAATATAGACCGTAGATTATTATTCAAAATTGGCATGACATATAAAAGAAAGCTTTCTAATTGATTAAGCCTTTTGGGTAGTATACATTGATTCTATTACTTTTTAGGTAGCTGAAAGAATCAAACCAGAAACCACACTCCATCCTACTAATTAACGCCTTTGGTTGATTGGTTTTTTGTTGGGATTAGGAATTTAGGATGGACCTTATGTTAGAAAACCTTGAAAGGGACTTCATTTAATTAGGTCTCAAAATCCCCACACCTCTAAAAGAAAAGGCTTTGCCGTAATGCAAGGGTTGCAAGTATTATATTGCTAAGAGTTCAATTTGGCAAGATAGGGTGTAAAATTCATATTTTACATTATCTAAATCTAGTAAGAGATTGTCACATCAACATTTTACTTAAAATTTATTACATTTTACCGCACCTAGTAACATCTAAATAAACTCCTAGTCTAGAATTGAGTGTGGTTGTGCTTATTTTAAATAAGTGATAATATAATATGGCATGTTGGAATTGAAGAGATAAAATATGGGTTTTACACCACATCTTTATAGAATTTAATCTCTATTGCTAATAGTATTTGGTTAAAATACAAATAATCTGAATTTGGTAAGAATGGGGTATAGAACCAGCAATATTTTACACCATCGAATAAGATATTGTCATAACAAATTTTTACTTAAAACTTAATACATCTCATCACACCTAATAAAATCACTTCAGTCTTTTACTTAAAGGGTCATGTTAACGAGTGCTGTAGGGTATTGGTTAACAATCTAATTAAAGAAAATTTTTATGGGAAAAGAAAAAAAAAAAAGCAATTAATATTTTGACAGTTTTTTTCATTTCTCATAGAAGTGATATCAAAACTTTTTTAAAATAGATTCTTAACCAATGCCCCAACGGCACTCTTTAACATTTCCCTTACTTATAACATAAAATATGGTATTTATTAAAATGTTATCATATGTGATCAGATGTATTTATATTTTAGTAATATGATGATGTGACATATCCTTATTGGATGATGTAAACCCAACCAAGTCCTTATAAAATTTAATCTCAAATACCAAACTTAGATACGATTACTTAAACTCCCCAATTAAATTCAACCATTTGTTTAGATTATCCAATGATAGATTTTAATTGTACTTGAAGAAGATAATATCTTTTGTAGTGAAATGTTTACATTTATACACATATTTTACGAGTATATACATGTAGGTTGTCATATGAGTGATCCTACTTTAGTAATAAAATAATGAAAAAAAAAAGTGAAAAGAAATTAAAAATTGAATGCTAATGGCTCGATTAAGTGAGGTCAGGGTGTGATCACGATACCAATCATGAAGCAGAGTCCCATTATGGCATTTTAGTGAGCCTACTCGGGTGAGTACGAGCGAAGATACAAGTGAGTAGAGGCGGGCTTGAGTGAAGGGTCTTTCAATAGTTGTTTGAGAGTTACTCAAGTTGATCGAGCGATAATTGTTCTAAGTGTAAATTATGAAAATTTGCAAAAGTTTTTAAAAAAATTAAGAAATTGTGCCATTTGCATTTCTAATCTACGTATATAGATATTTTATATATATATATATATATAAGTTTATTTTTCTAATATCCCAAATCTTAATCTATTACTTTTAAACATAAATGGTTTAATAGGTTATTTTTGAAATTACAAATTTAAGTTGTTACACCTTTTAAATAAGATTTAAAATATAATATATAAAAGTTCATATAGATCGTTGCATAGCTTTTGAGAATCTATAAATCCCCCAAACACATACAACTTCACCCTACAGGTGTCATACAATTTCTTCAACTTCTTCCTATAGTCAATTCTGAATGAAATCTTCGAGATAAGCCACTTGACCAGCACAAGGCGGTAACAAATCTCCTATTTAAGTTGTTATTTTTACCTATTGTTGTTTGCCAGCTTTATTCCGTGCCAATTTACTTGTAATTTTTTCAATTATTTACTTATATTTTTTGTGAAATTTATTGTATATGTCTCTGGTCTCGAGTTGGTGAAGAAGTGCTCAAAACAATGTGGCTCACGAAATATATACATATCATTGTTGTAGATAGGAATTACCTGTATGGAACATATACATATCATTGAAATATATTTCATACAAAGAAGAGGTGCAATATGATGATTTCATGGCTCACGTTTAAGACCACTGATGCTAAGAGCTGTCTAGGTATGTGAAGCTACAGTTCAGTAAAAATTTGATCAGCATCTACAAAATGGCTCCATTATTGAAAATGTGTGAATCATCATAACTTAGGGAGCACGTAATTGAAATGTGTTGGGGGCATATAATTGAAAATGGGCAAGACGCTAATGATTAAAAAAATATCTTAGTAGTGTTCAGTATACGCAAATCATTTAAACACTTGTTTCCATCTGTATCCCAATAACAAAAAAATTCCTCCCCGACAGTGTGCAGCTATGGAAGACGCTAATGATTAAAAAAATATAGTAGTAGTGTTCGGTGTACACAAATCATTTAAACATTTGTTCCCATCTTCATCCCAAAAACAAAAAAAATTCCTCCCTGATAGTGATGCAATTATGGAAGGCCACCAAATGGGTGGTCTGCCCATTATTTTTGGCCAGCTCCACGTCTTGTTCTCTGAATATGATTGAATCAATTATCAACACTTGGAATATAAACTATTATTATGCACCAATTACAACTTGCTAATTAACTTGCCATATTACTTGGGCATTGAATTGGGCCTATTAAAATCTAAAAAAACAAAGCCCCTTGATGATTGAATGAATTGAAGAGTGTTTAGAATTGTGCACTAAAGTAATACTGCTATTTTTCTTTTTTAAATAAAAGGATACACTACATGAAAATAAGTCTATTACATCAAGTATTAATACCCAAAAAAAATATGTATAGTGGTATTAGACAAAATAACGCATCTACAAGTAAAATTTGTTGCAAGAGTAACTTAAAAGTGTTAAACTATTGTTGCAATAAATTAATAAATTAAAAGTGTTAAAATAACGCATCTATAATGTTCGTTTGCAATAAAAACTTTAATACATTAGGAAAAATTTGCAATAACTTAAAATAAAGAAATTGTTGCAATAAATTAATACCAATGATTTTTACAATCAATTGCAACAAAAATTTCGAACTAATAGCTTATTACAATGAAGTTATCATTACAATAATTTGACAAACATTTTCTTACAATGGCAATGGCAAACGCGAAACTGCAACGAAAATATCATATGCAAGTTGTATAACTAGATGCAGTAGTTTACTTGTACAAGATTAGTTAGTTAGACTTGGCTTAATTGGGTAATACTGTTATCTCAACTATCAAGTTCAGCGTAATTCTGTTAATACTAAGGATTGTTAGTTAGGCAAGTATGTTACACTATTACAGCCAAGTATAAAGGCTGATTTCATTGTAATCTAATGGTGTCTAAATAATAATGCAATTGACTAGTTTCTCATTGAGATTCTAATTAGAAAGTCGATTCGCTCGAAAGAATCATTGGAGGCCTAGTTCCCTCTAAGAACTACCATTATTGTAAGATTGTGAGTTAAAGAACAAGAAGGTTCTTATCATTTTTGCTCGCAATAATCTGATATCTATTTTTTTATAATCTATTGCAATGCCAAAAATGAAGTAATTATCTATTACAATAAATATGTCACTACAATAATTTAATCTAATTTATTTTGGTCAATATTTTGCAATCTATTGCAATAAGATTCGTGAAATAATAGTCTATTACAATATATTTGAAGCAAAAAAAAAAAAAAAATTATTGCAACAATATATATATATATATCATTGCATCAAAGTTTTCATTAAAATATTTGGAGTTTATGGTTGGTTTGAATTTCTCCAAAACAACGCTCACTTCATATCTGACTTAGACTTATCATAAAGCAGATGAAAGAAAATTTTTATCCAAGTCTAGACGGTTTCAATGTTTTTGGAACTTCTTTATGATATTACAGTATTGGTGCTTCTTCATGATGTTAGAGTATATCTTATGAGAAATAAAGTGATTCCTAGACATTCGAAAAATATCTTTCAAGACTTTCATGCAACTAATTGATGCTTTAACTCTATTAATTGATGCTTTAACTATATTATGAGTTTCTCCCAAAAATCCAAAATTTACAATATCACAACTGCTTAGTTCTCCTTTAAAATATCACAACATAGATCATGTGGGAGAAGTAAGGGAGAATAGAGATCAAATTAGAATTAAAGAGGAGCTAAAGGACCATTAATATCATGCTCAAATGTCTAAGGAGGTGCAGATGGAGTGATTGGGTTGTTTACCATGTTTGGAATGTTCAAATTAAGGAAAGAAATCAAAAGGGCATAATCTGAAAAGGAAATATCTGATTTGAGCATTGATCAGTATTTTTGGTGTATCTCTCTCCTCAAAAATCCAATTGACTCAAGGTTAAATGGGTTGAAAACATAACTTAAATATCTACAACTTTTCAATTTTGAACTTTTCGAAATTTACACTTATTAAAATCTGAAATTAACTCACAAGTTGGTACTGAAAATCTGGACGAAATTAAATAGTCAAAAGTTTTATTTTTTAAGTTAGGGTTTTGAATGGAGGATATGGAGAATGAATTTGGAGAGACATAAACTTGTATTTTCATTTTTCTAATGGCAACCTAAACTCTTAGCTAGGGCTAGGTATTATGTTTCTTTTATACAGTATGAATATTCTTTGTGATTCTTCCTAAATTTTGAGTTGACAACATATTTGATTGTTTAATTAGATTTCTTTTTATTTATTAGTTCTTCCATGCTTTCAATAAGTCCAATCATGTCTTTCTTATTTTTTAGATGAATTTCTAATAGTTTCAAATAGAAATCAGGTTTTAAAGTGAATGAATTTTATTGAAAATTGTAATCATGCATTCTTGAAATATCTCAGTTCAACCAAATCATAAGTTTTTGATGAAATATATATTTTATTAGATCACAAAGAATTTCATGTCGATATAAGGAAACATTTCGATGCCGTAGTATTTAAATTATTGATTTAAATAAGTTTTATTATTATTCTTGTTAACAATCACCAAGCAAAATTACTTTTCTTCTTCATCCAAATTGTTGTTTGATTACAGTGTTTTTTAATTTACTCTGCTTCTTGCGATTCAACATCGGTACTCTAAGAACTATATTGCTACGATCTCCTACACGGCTGCACTTAGGAGTGAGCAGGCAATCCCCTCCACCATAAAACCCAAGCCTTATAATATTATAAATCTTTCAACTGTAGCTTACGGTTTAATGCTCTCCACCATAAAGTCCAAGCCGAATAGTCTTTCATGCTTTCACAATTTTCAAGCTTGAGCTTATTAACACTACCCTCTCTCACTCCCCTCCAGCTCTTCATCTTCTCATTTAACTGAATCACTTCTTCATACCTGTTCAATTGTCACTATCATTAAAAAATCAAAAGGTAGTATATATATTTGAACTATTAAAAGTCCTATATAAATAAACTATTAATATTAAAACAACTGAAATAGTCATTAATATCCACATCAGTTATGTTACCTTCACATATACATGGAACTATTTGGATGCTTTTGAGAATCTGATACTTAATCATACCTATATAATTTATTAAAATTGAAACAACTGAAACTACAGTAATTAATATCCACATCGATTATTTCACCTTTACATATGCATAGACTTTTTGAGAAATTGATTCTTAGTCATACATGTTTCAAGCTATTGTTCATGTCCCTTTAAATGATTGGCATCTTTGCAAGTTCAATGTTGTCCTGCAAATGTCCGTGTTTGCAAGCACTAATGTCATTCCTGTAGTGAAATACTTCTTTAGGTATCTCTAAAACTTAGTTGTAAATAAAATTAAATGATTCTACTAAATAAAGCTTATATTATCTATTGGTTGTGTAGGTTGTTCATATTATTCATAGTTGATCATGGATTATTTGTTGAATTTCATGTTTATAAGCTAGATTATTTCTTCAGGTATCTCTAAATCTCAATTGTAAATAAAATAAATGGTTTCACTAAATAGTGCTCATATTATTTAATGATCGTGTAGGTTGGTTCATATTTGTAAACACCTTATTTTGTACCCATTAATAACCTTTAGTCCCTGACCCAATGATAAGCTTTGCACATGTCAACCAAGATTAATTAAAGTATTCTCAATAGTTTAGAGGTAATTACAACTCAAAATGCTCCAATCACTTTGAAAATCATGCTGAAAAATGACTTTTGCTCATTGTTACCATATCTTTGGAACCACAAATAATTTTTGAATGAGATATTTTGAATTGGCTAGTAGACATCTTGGGCTTCTATTTGAACACGAATTTTGTCTAATTTAAATTTAAAATGAGTGAGGTATGGCCGTTTGAAGTTAGGCCATTTGTGTTGTGAAAAATTAGGTTCTACGTACGAAACGTCGATGCTACATGTGTATGCACCTTTAGGGCCGCATGCATGCACTCATGGCCTTGCACGCATGCCCATAGTTTTAGAACACTATATTTTCATTTTTTGGGCACTAAAGCTTCAATCTTCAGGTTGGGTCATCTCCTAAACCCTTAGCAACGTCCAAAAACCTCTAAAAAGCCCTAGAAATCCTAGTCTACTTGTATAAATGCCAATCTTATGTCTCCAATCCAAAACCTAGTTAGGAGAGTTTATTTTTTGGCCTCCATGTTTTCTAAAATCGTTCATATTTTCTAATCACTCACACAACACACTAACACGTTTTTATGTACTAAAAAATCTCTCTCTAGTACTAAAATAAGGCAAAAATTAGTTTTCCATTTTTTTTCAAAATAATTTTTTCTTGAGTTGTGATTAACAAGTGTTCTTTAATTTCCTTCGTTATCTCAATTTAATCTCTATATTTTAGTCACTGAGAGGTCAATTAAACAAGCTTTAATCCTTAATCCATTAGCAAGGTGGGTCTATTTTCCATGATTTCTCATTTTCCTACATATGATCCACATGCTTTTTGTTTATCAACTTTATCTTAAGCGTTCTTATTTTATTTGATTGATATTATGATCTTTTTTTTTATTTGTATTAATATGTCCATGACTTAGCTTTGTTTAGTTTTTGGTTCCTCTTTTGTTTAATTTCTTTAATTCAATCTACACAAGAGTTTTTTACTTGATTAACATGAAATCTCTTGTTTAGTTTTAGTGTTTATGAGTTCTTGTATGATTTGTTAAGATGATCATGATGTTTATGTTATACATGTCAATCTGATCTTGAGTTGATTAAGTTTAGTTTCTTGTTGTCCTTCATATTTTTATTTAATTATTATTCTTGTTGATGTAATAAGAAAATGTCATTTTCCAAATTTTGTATTAAGGTTGCGTATGTGTGGTCGAGTCCGCGCACGCAGGGTTTCGACCTTACGTATGCATGGTTAAGTATGCATACACACCCTAAACCCAGATTTGACAAATTTCTTGTTTTTATTTAATTTTTTTATTTTTCACATGTTCCATGATTTTGTTTAACCTTATTTTAGGTTATTTAATTATGATTAATTGTTTTCCATGTTTTATTTAGTGTATTTTTTTCATGTTAGGTTTAATTTGATATATTTACGCACCCTAAACCTAGATTTGGTTTTTTGTTTCATTTCTTCTAGAAAAATCACAAAATTTCTTGTTTTTATTTTATTGTTTATTTTTCACATGTTACATGATTTTGTTTGACCCAAATTTAGGTTATTTAATTATGACTAATTTTTTTCCATGTTTTATTTAGTGTATTTTTTTCATGTTAGGTTTAATTTGATATATTTCATGTGTACGCACTCTAAACCTAGATTTGGTTTTTTGTTTCATTTCTTCTAGAAAAATCACAAATGTTTTTATTTTATTGTATATTTTTCACATGTTACATGATTTTGTTTGACCCAAATTTAGGTTATTTAATTATGACTAATTTTTTTCCATGTTTTATTTAGTCTATTTTTCCATGTTAGGTTTAATTTGATATCTTTCCTTGCATGTTTGATTAAATTGTTATATTTTCCTTTTTAATATAATCTATGTGACTTATATTTAATGTGTTTCCTTATTTATTGTTATATGTGTGATCTTTGACTTATTTTGTGCTCCTTTTATCTAATTCATAATGTATGTTTAGTTTAAGAATTAGAGCTTATTTAATAAATTCTTTAATTTAATATAGTCTATCAACACATAATGGAAGCCAGCCCACAAGTCAAGCAATTTTTAGTGCCTAATACCTTCCCATGATGTACCCTAACTCCGAATCTAATGTATGTTGAAAAGGACCTAAGTAAGAGGCTTAATTTGGTTCCAGACCTAAACCAAATGGCAACTCCCAAATCTCCGTCTTTAATTCATTTGGCTGAGGTGTACTCTTAAGGGGCAGACCCACATGTGCATATCAGTGCACTCACAATATTATTTACTAGTTGATCACAGATTATCTATTAAATTGCAAGTTCAGAAGTTGGATTATCCTAAATTGAAACGAAGAAATCAATAATTTTGAGATATTTTTAAGAATCAATTTTCTTGTCCCTAATCTACATTTTGTATTGTAGAAAAACTTTTTTCCATTTTTTTTCCTTTCCGTTTATTTTAAATGATTTTTTTAACTATAATGATACTTAGTAGCTACTACAGATTCTTTTTATTATGCACGATTAATAAGAAGAATGCTTCTTGCATGTAGGAGAAACCAAAATTTTGCAAGCAATATTCATGTTCCTGCAACTCAAGGTATTTATGTTGACTTGCAGTTAAATAGGGGTATTGTGTGGATAGACAAATATGTGAGTTACCGGGAATATAATAGAAGTAAATTATTACTTAATTTACTTCAAAAATGTTGATACTTTGAGAGGAGAGGTTTGTGTACCCATAATACAACGAGGCATGTAACATGTAACATGAAAAATGTATTCGATTGACTTGGAGAGATGTACAAATTAGACAATTGACTATAGTAGAATTAAGGTTTCAAAAATTAAATAAAACAATTCTACAATAATAATAAAAGATGTTGTGATATGATTATGAAATGCATTACTCTTCATTAAATTAGTCCAAATTGCCAACAAATAATAATAATAATAATAATGAGACCGCCCTAAAAAAATTATCACACTCAACACATGGGTCTACAATTAGTGGCTAGTAAAAGCCAAGGCAATATTTTAAAGGGCTTGTATCGTCAAAACTAACCTTTCAAGTGTGAATTTTAAAATTCAACTCTTCATTGTTTATAATGATCCATATTCAATTATTTATATTTTTTATTTTTTTATACTTGACAATGCATTAATTTACAGATTTTGAAAGTTTTTCACATCATTAAAGAGAAACTTACAAAATTTTCCAAGTTTGTTAACTTGTAAAATCTATGCTTAGTTTTATATATCTTGAACATAATTTTCCCTGAACCCATTAGTAAAATGAATGCAGTGGGGGGCATGTATATCATTGTGAGGATAACAATCAAGTTTCACCTTTAAGTCTACTTCAATTTTCGGTTATTCAACTGATTCCCCCTTAATTCCCCAACAATATCTATATTATAAACCATCATTATCTCTAAAAGCAGCATAACAAGATTGCTAAATATCTCTATAAAAAAACCCCGGCTGCCACGATCAGCCTATCTTTTTTTAGTTAATCTATGCATGATTTATATATGACACAATAGTAGTGTTAGACATTTTTGACATAAATAAGTTCCATCTGGTCTATGTTGAACACTTTTAGAGATGGAAAAGAAAGCAGCAGAAAAACAAGTTGTTCTTTATATGATGGAAAGCCCTACCTATGGTTTAAGAACATTGATGTTGGCCTAAAGTAAATCACTTTCCATGGAGAGATAAGAAAGCATCTTAAGTATTATTTATGCCTAAGATTATATGACATTCCTAATATCAAGCATTTTTTTTTCCCTTTTTTTTTTCTCTTTTCCCTCGAACACAAGGTGCAGTGCCTTATACATATTAATATTTATATTATGCTTGGTTCATAAACAACATTACAGTCTTAGTCCTAAAACTTTTGATGTCAGCTATAAATTCAATCCTCAACATATTGATTGAGATTAACCAGGAATTTTTCTCCAATTTTTTGATATTTTATTTTATCTAAAATCACGCTGAATGTCCTTTTGGATATACACCACTATTAGTTTCTTTAAGATTTTTTCTCCTCTTCTTGTGTATGTTAAAAATACTTAGTATTCTAAAAAAAAAATCACACCCTTTGTTACCTCCTTAATTAATGTCATTTTTTATTACTTATATTAATATTATTTTAGATCTTCTTCTATCACATTTTTGTTCTGCCCACTTAAATCAAATCAATCTTTCTCACTAGTGTATTACTCAAACTATAGCATTACCAAATTATCTCAAACAATTCTCTCTCAAATTTTTGTTAAAATGTATTTTCATCTATCAATCTTAACTTTATCATATTTCAAATTAATCGACTGTCCTCATTTTGTTGTACAAACAAAATTAAACAAAACCATGGGCTGTATGTTCAGCTGTAATACTCGGCTGGGCTTGAACTTACTGGACCCTTAAAACTTAACCGAGTACCTTTTTTTCCTCCAGGACATTGGGCTAGTAATATGGACAAAACACTTCAGCCCAGCTTAATGGTTTGTGTAAGTTTTACAAAAATGGGCCAAGGTTTCATCATTTCACTTATGTTGAGATCTAACACTTGGCTGGGCTTGAAGGTACTGGACCCTTGAAACTTAACCGAGTACCTTCAGCCCGGCTCGATTATTTGTGTAGGTTTAGAACAATGGGCCAAGGTTTCATGATTTACAGTGACTGAAATACATTATAGCCCAAAAATAAAATGGCCTTAGTACATGGAACCTGGGTTGAAGTGTAGTAAATGGAAGACAGGTATATTTCTGATACTATGGGCCAAATACAGACCGTTCTATAAAATCAATAATGGGCCAAATAAAAAATCAAAGTTTAAATCCCACCTCAGTTTTAAATAATGGCCCAAGGTTTCATCATTTCATTTGCAATATGCACAGGTTATCAATGGCTAAAATACAATATTCGGCCCAAAAATAAAAATGGCTGAAGTACATGGAACCTTTTTTTTTTTTTTTTTTTTTTTGAGAAACAAAGTACATGGAACCTGGGTTGAAGTGTAGTAAATGGAAGGCAGTTATTATGCTTATTTTCTGATATTTATGGGCCTAATATAGACAGTTCTGTAAAGTCATTTGGAGGCTAAATGAAAAATCAACAGTTCATTTTGGGCTCTTGCATTCCTTGGGTTGATAACTGGAGATTTATATGGGATTTAGGCCCTTTCATTTCAGTGTCTCAACTCCTCCAACTAGCCGATGGATGATGTAACAATGTATCTGGAGGCCCAAATCATTGTCTTCACAAGGAAAACACATGGCAGATTTGAAATTTTTACATTTCAGTCTTTGTTTTCTAAACATAAATATGCGTTTTAGGCTAAAGAATGTTGGTTAGAATATTAGCACTAAAACAACTCCCCAATATATACTAAATAATTTCTTTCACCAAGTCCAATAACCTGATTACATAATAATATAATATCACTACAAACTTATTGATGGAATCTTTGTTAACTGATTGCAGGAACCTGTTAAAGATAATCCCCAACAAGCAGATAACTCACACATATCGTGAAGCCAATCAATATGCAGATGCATTGGCCAAATTGGGAGCAAGCTCCCTATCATCTTTTGCTATATTTTTTTAGGCCACCTCCTATGGTGGAAAGAATTATGGCTTTTGACAAAGCTAATTTGTATTATAACAGACTGGCTAATTCCTAGTTTTATGCATTAATTATGGTTTATCAAAAAATAATAATAATATAATATAATATTAGTGGCCTTTGTTGTTTTATGAAAACTTACCAATTATTCTACCCCTATAAGTTATAATTTTGTAACAAGCATCCACTTTGAACTCCTAGAGTTTCTCATATTTCTCTCTCTCTCTCTCTCTCTCTCCCCCCAAAAAAAAAAAAAAAGTTTCTCATATTTGCTATCATCATGAAAAAATCTTGTAACGTTTGGTGTATACAACTCATGTGAGACTGACATGTGAATCTCATAACTGTGGAACTCACATGTCAGTCTCACGTGAGTCTTACATGCCAAACGTATAAAATTAACTTCTCTGTCAACATAACCTCATTGAGTCACAGTTTTTGGACTTTAGCCAGTTAGTTAAGTTAAAGCCTAGCATCGAAGCACTTCGAAGGACTTTAGCCAGTTAGTTAAGTTAAAGGAAGCACTTCGAAAAGACCATAGAATATAGATGAGGTTTGTGATGTGTTAAATAATAACAATGCCCTCAGAGGCTCAGACATCCAAATAAAGCCAGAATATGGCAATGCAAAACTTTAGTATGATCACCCAAAAAAGAAAAAAAAGATGTTTCCCTTAGCCTGCGAACGAATTGGAGTCTTGACCTCTAACAAATTTTCTCCAATTTTCTGCTATTTTATTTTATCTAAAATCACTCCCTTTATTACAATCTTAATTAATATGCTATCTTTTTATTACTTATATTAATGTTATTTATTTAAATATTCTTCTACCTTTTTTTTTTTTCCATCCACTTAAATCAAATCAATCTTTCCTACTAGTGTATTAATCAAACTCTCCTTTCAAACATTACCAAATTATCTCAAACAACTGTCCCTCAATTTTTCATTAATAGGAGACACTATTATTTTTAAATAAAATTGTTCATTTATATATATATATATATTCATCTTTCTTTGTATTTCCATTTATTCATCTTTAACTTTATTAATTTAACTGCTGGGCTGTGCTCATTTCATTGTACAAACAAAGGTAAGCAAACCCGTGGGCTATATGTTGAGCTCTGATTCTTGGCTGGGCTTGAAGTTACTGGACCCATGAAACTAAATAACTAAGTCCTTTGTTTTTTCTCCAGAACATTGGACTAGTAATATATACAAAACACTTCAGCCCAGCTCCAAGATTTGTGTAAAATGTAGGTTTAAACAATGGGCCAAAGTTTCATGGTTTGCAATACGCAGAAGCATTCAATGGCTGAAATTCATGGAACCTGGGTTGAATTGTTGTAAATGGAAGACAAGTTTATTTCTGTTATTATGGGCCAAATACTGTAAAGTCATTTATGGGCTTAATTAAAAATAAAAGTTCATAATCCCACCTCAATTTGCAGCTAAAGCCCAGTTTGGGCTCTTGCATTCCATGGACTGATAACTTGAGATTTATGTGGGGTTTAGGCCCCTTTCATTTCAGTGTCTCAAGTCTCAACTCCTCCAAAGTAGCCCATGGATGATGTAACAATGTATCTGGATTCTGGAGGCCCAAATCATTGCGTCATAAGGAAAACATAAGGCAGATTTGAATATCAGCAATATAACAACTCCCTAATATACCAAATTGTTTATTTCACCACATCCAATGACCTGGTAGCATATTATCAGTAGCCTTCACTGGTTTAAGAAAATTTACCAATTATTCTACCCCCTATAAGTTATAATTTTGTGACAAGCATCCACTTTGGGTCCTTGAAGTTAATCACATTGGCTATCAACATGACCTCAATGAGCCCAGTTACAGGTTTTGGACTAAGCCATTTGGCTAAGTTAAAGCCCAACATAGAAGAACTTTCAAGTACAATAGACCATACCGAATATAGATGAGGTTTGTGGTGTGTCAAATAATAATAGTTCGACTGTTGGAGGTTGGCAATGCAAAACTAGTATGAATGCATGTATTATGTATAGATAACGTTTGGATATAGTGTTTAAGTATTGTTGTTTAAAATAATATGAAATTGTAGTTTAAAAAGTGTTGTGAAAACACGTATTTAAAATACTTATAATGAAAAAATATGTTTGATACCATGTTTCAAATAACATATTTCTAATAACACACCCAGCAAAGATCCACATCAGAAGGGTCTAGGCCTACTACAGTTGGTCAAGAACCCAACAACGTCCTTCTATCAAAGCTGTTGACTCAAACCCCGTTCAACCAGGTGGAAGTTCTCACACCCAATAAATTTAACAGCAATATATTTCATTAGACCTCGTCAACTTGCAGATTTCATATAGCACTATTGCTTTCTGGAAGCTAATTTTATTCCCACCTATGCTAATGCTGCCCTTCATTCTAAATAAGTAATGTGCATACATTTAATGTGGTTCAAACTTCAGCCCTAGGAGACAGAATATTATCTGGTTTATAAATTATAAATATCGAGCAGAAAAGGCAAAAATTTATTCATGGGAATCTTGATGATTTCTATTTCATAATAAACTTATTATAAATTTGAAATGATCAACTCTCTTTATTCTATCAGTCACCCTTTTTTTTTTTTTTCAATAGTCTATAACAACCAAGAGTACGGAACATCTTTCTCAAAAAAAGTGTACGGAACATGCATTAACTCAAGTAAAAATTGTCAAAGATTGACATTTCCATTCATTTACATTACATGTGTTCATTCTGTTGGTTGGGACCTTGAACTCAAAGACTATTTTTAGGGAAACTTCAGGAGTCAATTTGTGACTCATCATTTCATATAGTATGTTTCAAATGTCAACTATTAGATAAGTTGATTGGACAATAGAGTTCTATTCTTAGAAATCATGGTTTGAAGTTTCATATTAACCTAGAAGGTACCATGGACCAGTAGTCAGGTCCCAATTTGATTCCAATTTGCAAAATTTATTTACACATGTATTCAGTATGCACATACACTCAAACATATATATATAGTACTTGATATATAGAAAGCTATTTATATATATATATATATATTGATTGATATTTTAATAAAAGGAAACCCACAAAATAATAACATTTTCATTATATTTTGTTTATTTGTAAAGGAATTTCTGCTTGAATACACCGTGTTCCAATTTCTTTTCAAAGTCGAAATTCCACTTAAGAATGAAAGTTTTCAAATGGTTAAATAAACACTAACATACAACTTATGTAAGTTTATGTTACTATTTAATTTCACCAAAATTTTATTTCTTATTAAACAAATTTTAATGGAGAATAAATTATTTAATAGAGGTCCTATTAGCTTTTTTCTATAAGGTAACAATAAAGTTCTTTTTCTTAATTTTCTTAATTTTTTTTCTTGTCTTTTGTCTTCTTTTGAACTTAAAATACATTAATAAAATAAGAAAAACTTTCTTCCTTGAAGGAATGAATTTTGACATATAAAAAAGATAATAATATAATTGACTATATGTATGATAACAAAATTAATATATCAACAAGAAATACATAAAATAAATTCACTAAAAAAATAAGAGAGAAAAATCAAATTGTAATTGGGGAGGGGAAATTTATTTGATAAATAATAGTTTTTATTTTTATTTTAAAATTTTTTGGCTAGCAGTAATAAAACTCGTAATTATTCCATTAGTGTTTTCTTTTCCTTTAAATTTTAGTAATTCATTGCCACCTTTTTTCTTTTTTCTTTTTCGAAAAATACTAAAAATTTTAGTAATTTTACTACAAAATATTCATAATTGATGGAATTGTTAACATGATTGGTACCACAATAATGGAATCAACTTGGGTCTACTGCTCCTATATGCATTGGAACTATTGGGATACAGATTTGTGTCAAACACTTATCACGAGTTCACATCCCAATAGGCCTAATGCATAAAAGCACTAGGTCAAGCCTTTGTCCCTACATCAATAATATAATAATAAATTCTTGAACTATATATATTTTTTTGTATTTAAAAATTGGCACATCAATTATAAGATTTATTTAATAAAATCTTCCCTAATCACCACATGTGTCACTCTTATGTTTATATGCATAGTATGATGCACGAGCTTTTCCACAATACCAAAAACATGCAGACGAAGTTTGGAAAAGCGTTTATCCAAATCAAGTCTCCTTTATTCTCTCATTATTTTTCTATTTTTGTTGTCTCTTTAGTCTTTATAATAGAATAGAGTCTATAGCTAGACTTTTGGCCGTAGTTGCCATCATCACCATTTAATTTTTGGAGACTATTAATAACTATATAAAATTGTATTAGGCGCCTTACTTTTTTTTATATATATTCCTAAAAATCTCAAATTTTAAGACTTTCTTTTTTGTTGAGAATCTTTTAAGACATATATAATTTGATATGATATCATCTACCCGATGTTATCCTTGTATATATTATTGCATTAACTTATATTTTATAACTTAGAATACTATGTTGGAAATTATACATTAAAATATTACTGTTTATTCAGCATTAATTTAAAGTACTGTATTTTTCAATCAAATTTTTTCCTGGAATACTGTATTTTTCAACCCAAAAAAAAAAAAAAAAAGGAAGTTCGATGAAATTTGAAATTAATTAATGAGTGCCGTTTAAATGTTTGTTGCTTTTTTCTTATTAGAAGTCGAACAGCCCAAAAAGTTGGAAAAAAAAAAAAAAGTATTGCATGCGTGAGCGTGATGTTTGTGTGTTTAATTTACTAATTACGTACATTTTCTTCTTCTTCTTTTTTTTTTTTTTTTAAGAAGCAAAAAATATGAGACTTTATGGTCATATTACACCCTCAGGCAGGGAGCCAGTGGTTTCGGTCAGGGAGTCCGTAGTCGGTACCTATTCTGTACCCTCTGTGTGGGAGTCACCTCACATTTTGTGAGTACACCTCATCACTAAGTTTACCCACCAACGAAAACCTACGGACAGTGGGACTCGAACCTAGGTGTGTTGCACGAAACGTCTGAACCTTACCCACTTAGCCAAGTCCTCGTTCGCTACGTACATTTTCTTCTAGAAAACAAAAACTACATACATTGATAAAATAATTTGAAAATGACATTATGCTAAGAAAAATTTCAAAACACTATTCTAGGAAAAAAATGTGAGTGGCTCTTGAAGATTTTTATTTCCTAGCAAAAGAATAAACTATTTGATCAGTTTAAAATCTTGGCTTCTTTGGTGCCGAAGATGCCCAAAAACAATAAATAAATAGAACGATTAGTTATAGGGATAAACTATAAATGATAAAATGATGTCCTATGAAGTTTGATAGGATATCAGCTGTTTTCTTCGTATTTGTGGATTTTTGCAACAATTTAGATTACTGATTTACTGTAGATTAAAGACATTTTATATATATAAGAGATGTTTAATCATGTTTAAATATAATTTAAGAGTTTTATAACTTAATTGAATAACACTTCTAATATGTTTATAACACCTAGGGTTCAAATTCTCGTCCCATTGTAACTATATAAAAAAAACTTCAAATATAAGATACAATATAATTCACTTTACTTTATACTAACTTAAAAAAAAAAAAAAAAAAAAATTTAAAAGCTGTCCACTTTTATAATTTGTACACTTATTCAAACAGTACGCGTTCAATCTGTAAACATTTTGCTGTCAAATTTGAAAAAAAAAAAAAAATGATAGGTTCTCTATCAATTTTTTTTTTTTTGGAGCAAAATAACTCTATCAAATTTGATAGGACACAACCCTTTCATAATTCATCTCTTAATTATATATGAATTTTCAATGTCAAAATGAATATATATATATACATATATATATATATATAAATCCAACTCACAAAGATTATATAACATAACTGGTCGCTTCCAATATATATGATGATAATGCTATAATAACAAGAAAGATGTAATAAAATAAAAATAAAAAAATAAAAAAAGGCAGCTCAGGCCTATTAAACAAAATGCAGTAAAATTAAAATCCTAAGGGCAAGTGGGTCTTAATCATTATTATTATTTTCAATATAATAAAAGTAGTGGTGGTCCTTGAACGCAATTGGGATTCTTTGTTTGAATTTGGCTGTAGAGAAAGTCCAAAGCCTACAGCCGCCACACTTGTCAATTTCTTTATATTTATGGGTTTGAGAATTGAGAATCATATCCTTCTAGAAGAGTATCCAATTCATTTCACATGCCAGTTTTCTGGACAAATCACCGCAACCCCTCATTAATTATACTATCTCTTTCAAAGGAGAAATTGAGAAAATCAAGATTCCAACTTCACATTCCTATTATTACAGATAAACATAACTACTTTCGTTACACAAATTAAGGGATACTTCCATTTCAAAAAAAAAATAAAAAATTAAGGGATATTTAACACATATACTTGTGCACAAATCATAAATAATATTGTATTATTACTTCTTCTTTTTTAAGAGATAATTTTAACTTATACTGTTTATTCATCATCTAATCAAGACACTAATTAACTTTTTATAAACATGAATTAAATGCAAAATATTTTATTCAGCAATAAATTTTTTTACTAATTTAGCTGAGTAAAAGTCTGAAATCCATGCCATTAACGCAAAGACGTAGGCATGTTTTAAAAGATTGTAGTACACTGCCACGCTTGATGCCTTCTATCCAAATTATTGGCCAAGTAAAATAATAATAAAAAAATAGAGAATTTTTTTTTATGCAAAATGCATTTAAAAAGTCATCTAAAACTTTAATATATATTAACTAAAACCTGCTCTAGAGCCTATAAAATTACTTTTGAAATTAAGTCTATGTTATTAGGATTTTTTTTTTTTTGATACAAGATACAAGTGTATATTTGTGTGAAGCTACTTCTAGAAGACTTAAACTCCGGTCTTTATCTCTACATTTCACAAACACTTATACTTGTGAAGTAACTATCGCTTTAATGGTGTGCAGTGATAAATAATATTTTAAATAATATTAGGGAAAAGTTAACGGATACTCCTAAATGCATTGATTTAAATAATATTTTTAGAAATTTTTTATTAAAAAAAATTCAAAATTTTTTATGTAGGGTTAAGATTTGTGGCCCAAACCCAAAACAATGAATTTGTAGAGTATGGGTAAAAGAGCTAGGTTGATTATGGGATCGACAACAACTAATCACAACCCTCAAGCACAAACTAACATGAATTTACACGTAAAGAATGGGTGTCCGAAGAGCTATATTACTGATTATGTGGTGAATACAGATCTTAGGGTTATAATAAAGCTCTTCCTTTTTTCTTCTCTCTCCTTTTTTCCTTTCTTTCTTCCTCTCCTTTTCCCCAGGAGCTATTTTCCTTTATATAATCTCCCTTCTCCTCATCTCCATCTTCTACCTGTACCTCATTCGTTAATTTACTTGAGTATATATCATGTCAAGCATCTCCTTTAACTCTGTGTAAGTGGCAGTAGGTGAGGATACACTGTTCAGGGGTCTTCTCCACATAAATGCGGTCAGAAAAGTTGCTGCAGAGTATTAAATACGGTGATAGCAGCTTTCTCTTTAGATATTTCTTCATCCTTGTCGTCTCCAAGTATACTTAGAACTTATCTTGATCAGAATGAGTCCTCTGAAGATCATCTTGACCTTTTATACGTTTAATTGATCCATACTATTCGCATCAGAGGAGTATAACCTCTTCGGACAGAATGCGACTTTTTCGGATTGTAATCACTTTTCTCTCTGGGGGTCCCTCTTCCAGATGGGCCTTGCCCTTACCTCTCCTTCTCTTTGGACGCACAGTAATCCTTACATGGGCTCTAGGCCCCCTATGTTAGATTGGACCTTTTTTCCTCCACATTTTATATTCACATGAAAATGGTATCAAAACTTTTTAAAAATGATTTATTAACAATTACTCTAAGAGTACCGTTAACATGACTCATGTTATTATACTCCAATCTTTTGCCAAGTTTCTCCTTTAAATAATCCCACTAAAGTTTAGGAAAAAGAGAGTATATTAAAAGAAATATGCCAATTTTCATATATTAATGGGGTAAGTTTAGTTGACTTTTAGGCTTTTGAAAGAACATTACTGTATTCAGACTCCCTCTCTCCTTTTTGAGAAGAGAAAAAAAACATATTCAAAGTAATACAGCTAAATGAACAAAAAAGACCAAAGAAATAAAGAAAGAGAGAGGAAGGCGCTTTACCGATGGAAATTCAACAAAATATTTTATGAATTTGTTCTTACAACACTAAAAGATATACATAATAACATAACAAAGTCTTAAAATGTGAACAGTCAAATATAGAAATGATCTTGTAATAATATGTTGACTGGACTAAAACTTCTTCACTTAAAATTCAAACGATCTGGTTTGAGTCTTACCAGCAGGGGCTGTATTCAAGATTTCCCCAAAAGTCCATATAGGCCTAAATGGAAGAGCGTACATTAAAAATTCAAAAGCCCTTATGTCCTTTCTTTTTCTTTTTCTATCTCTTTTTTCTTCTTTAATTTTACTGTAATTAATAAGTTTTTAATGTTACCCTAATTAATAAGTTTTTATTTGATTAATAATTTGAAAATCTTACCATTGTATTATTTGTTCCCTATATTCTTAATATGCACACCAAATATCCTAATAATTGAATATTGCTTATTTTTTATTCATAAATTCATGTTTTGTATATAATTTTAAAGTTCAAACAAATAAAAAACTTAAATTTTAAAATTTTCTTAAATAACATACTAGTTATTAATATATGTTTGTCTTAATGTTTTGTATGCATAAAAGGTTTAAGGAGAAAATGAAATCCAAGGGTTAAGAATAAGAGTCTAAATTTAATAAGGACGGAATCCAATAAGAGATTGTCACTTCAATATTTTACTTAAAATTCAATACATCTTATCACATATAATAACCTCTCAATAAACTCCTAATTTGGTTGGATTTAAATATAGATATTAGAATTGATTAGGTATAGTTGTACTTATTTTTAATTATGTAATAAGATATTTTTAATTATGTAATAAGATCATATGACATGTCGAGATTGAAGGGGTAAAACACGGACGTATATCACATCTTTACAGAATTTAATCCCTAAGAATAAAAGTTCATACTAGCATACTAGTAATGAGTTCATATAAAAATAATTAATCTATTACTTATCACTTATCGCTTCAATAAATTTTAGAATTGTGTACAATAGTTATGTCACTTGACTTTTTGATATACTAAATGCATGCATACATTATAATATACTTTCTTTTTGGATAATAATAATCAAATAATATTTTTTTAAACAAGTAATAAAATTATTACTATTTTAATATCAGCCACCATTATTACTAATAAACTAACAAAAATCAATCCATTGGACACCACCACCAACCCATTTTTAAATCTAAATGAGTTTTTTTCGCTAATAATTCACAAAGAGTCAATTTTCTTCGGAACCTTCGTTAAATTTAATATAAATTAAAAAAAAAAACCTACCACACGTGTCGGTCATCCATGACCCAACACCAACGTCAGTCTCTCCGACCCAACTCACTCGCTCGGGAAAAGCCAAAGAAATTTCCTCATTGGACCCCACACCCTTTCTCTTCATTCCCACGCTTCCTCGCTCTCTCTCTTTCATATATAAACCTTTCTCTCTCACACAAATTCACACTCTCTAACACACATTACATTTACTAAACTCACAAACAAAAAAACCATGCTCTTCAGCTCCGATCCCAACCGTCCGATCTGGACTCTGATCGGAGTTCTTTTTATATGTCCGGAGGTTATGATCAAATGGGCCGCGGCCCAGTCCCAGGCCAGCCCAGACCCGTACCTGAACGCCAAGTTCAGCCCGTCAATGGCGATAATCGTGGTGGTGCTGATCGCCGCTCTCTTCTTCATGGGCTTCTTCTCGATCTACGTCCGCCACTGCTCTCAGGCGTCGTCCAGTTCGAACAGCGTCCGAATGAGAGGCCTCTCCCGACGCGCCGCCGCGGCGCGTGGGCTCGACGCGGCGGTGATCGAGACGTTCCCGACCCTGGTCTACTCCGCCGTGAAGGGGCTCAAGATCGGGAAGGGCGCGTTGGAGTGCGCGGACAATAAACAGCAGTAAATTCAAGCAAATTAGACTACTATGGTCAAAAATAAATTCAAAATCAATTTCATTCATCCCAACTAAATTCAAAATCAATTTCATTCCCACTGTAGTCTAATATTGTACCCTCATAGTCTCTCTTCTCTCTGATGATAATCGCACACTAGTACAACATAGGTCTTGAAAGCTATGGGATATGCCTCACTCAAGAAAAAAAAAATGTGAGATATGACTGACATGTCTTAGAGAAGGATAGGAAAAGTCAAAAAGATGAAAAGTAGGGATTTGGAGTGGGGCATTTTTATGGCTATGCCTACGTATTGGAGGAGGGGCCAAGTTTTTCACATAGAGGGGCCAGCTCTTAAATGAGAGAGTGTGTGACTTATTTGTTCCTACTATTATAGAGGTTTTAAAAAATTTTGGGGGGGGGGGGGGGGGGGGGGGGGGGGG
>NW_027070411.1:161354-172056 GCF_002906115.3 Quercus suber
TTTTTTTTTTTTTTTTTTTTTTTTTTTTTTTTTTTTTTTTTTTTTTTTTTTTTTTTTTTTTTAACTCAGGTACCAAATAGTTAAGTAAATTATGAGTGGTCTTTTGTGCCAGGTCTCACAAATAGTGACTCTATTCATTCTTTTATAGATTTGATTTATATGTAGATAGTTCCCCATTTGTAATTCTTTAGGCTACTTCATAACTATTTTCACGAGGTAGTTTTGTTTCAATAAAATTATTCTTACCTATAAAAAAAAAAAGTTTGACCAAAAAAAGAAAAGAAATTTTATTTCATTGCATGCATTATTCTCAGGGAGCAAAGGTAGAATTAGGGTTTAATCTTGACTCTCGAGGAATGTTAGGTTCTGGTTATAATGTTTTTGTTGATTTGTACCTGAGGAAACAAAGAACTTTAGATGATGAAGCTAAGACAACCGTTTAGCATTGAATCTTTTAGGTGCCTTCTTGTTGGCATTAGCAGGTTAAATTTTTTAATTCTGACAATCAATAAGAACCTAAAACTAGAACACTCATAAGTTTTTTTTTTTTTTTTGTTCTCAGTTTCAAAGTGGTTGATCTTGGCTTGAGGAAGTTTGTTTCTATGCTTTTGTTTGATTTTTAGATGCGTTCTGTGGTTTGTTGTTTCTTTGGGGCTTGAAATTGAGATGTTATATGTGGTCTGTTGTTTGCTTTAGACAAATCGGTCAATCTCATCCACCATCTTCTACGTCACCGGCTTCTGCTGCTGCTCATGCTACTGCATCACCGTTGTCAACTTCACTTGCCACACAGAGTCGCAATGCAATTCTTGTAAGCCACAGACAGGTAAGGCTATTTGGGGCATTCTTTGTTTTTAAGCATTTGATATGCATCATAGCTGCCGGGCCTGTTGTAGATGATGTTGTCACTACAGCAACTGTTCATTAACTTGAACTTCAGGCATTTGTTGGTAATGGTAGACAGGGGCATAGCCAGAAATTTTTGGTTGGGGGGGCCGAGGTATATTCAAAAAAAATACAAAGTATGACATATATACATATATACATGTCTTCTTGCATTAGTTTTAGAAAAAAAACATTAAATCTAATCAAAATTAGACTACATTTATAAGAAATTATATTTATAGAAATTAAATATAACAAAGTCACTATAAGCAACCATAAAATAAACAGCAGTTAAATTCAAGCAAATTAGACTACTATGGTCAAAAATAAATTCAAAATCAATTTCATTCATCCCAACTAAATTCAAAATCAATTTCATTCCCACTGGTAGTCTAATATTGTACCCTCATAGTCTCTCTTCTCTCTGATGATAATTCGCACACTAGTACAACATAGGTCTTGAATAGCTATGGGATATGGCCTCACTCAAGAAAAAAAAAAATGTGAGATATGACTGACATGTCTTAGAGAAGGAAAGGAAAAGTCAAAAAGATGAAAAGTAGGAATTTGGGGTGGGGCATTTTTATGGCTACGTATTGGAGGAGGGGCCAAGTTTTTCTCATAGGGGGGCCAGCTCTTAAATGAGAGAGTGTGAGACCTATTTGTTCCTACTATTATAGAGGTTTTAAAAAATTTTGGGCATACGTGCCTCCGCCCCTGATGGTAGATGTATTGTAAGGTTCCTGTTGGAATTGATGGATTTGGTCACAAGACAATACAATAATACATGCACCTTTATAATTACTTTCCCAGAATTTTTGGATGCCACATCTCATTTGTTAATATAATATTGATCTCAACATTTGTTCCTTATTATGATGGAAGTATGTGTTAATAGTGCAAAATGGTAAGAAGAATATTTGGTATGATTGTATTGATCAATATTAGTTAGTATAAATTATAGGGTAAAATATATTAGATTATCCAATTAAATTCAAACAAATAGCTGCATTGTATTTAATTGTCCTTGAAAAAATGACACTTTTTGTGTTTCATTGGTCAATGCAACTGTGTGTTTGAATTTAATGGGGAAACCTAATGTATTTCCCCTAAGGAATTGTTCATAAATTTTGCCCAAACTATGAAGTATAGCTCATATCACTCTGCTACATAGTTACTCATTTAGGAAAAAACTATTCTCTTATTTTTTACATATAAAAGTAGATTTTCCCTAAACTGGGTTGGAGAAAATAACTTCTATCAACAACTGGATCTTGAAGTTCTATTCTATTTTCGTACCCTCAGCATATTAAGAGCAGAAAAAAGGTCGGAAAATCAATTAACCAAGGGTGGAATGAAAATTGTTGGTCAAAGCTGTTTAACTTTTTGTTGTTGCATAAGTTATGTCGTAGTTCAGTAGGAAGTGGGACAAACTTAGAAGGAGAGGGAAAGGTAGCGGTGATACTATCGTACATTAAACAATTTGGAATATTTGCGATGTAATTACTGTGATACCTTAGATTCATTGAATATCGAATTGAATTAGTTGAGAGTGTGTTGTGAGGTATGTGTTGAGTCCCAAGTTGGGTATATACTAGCTCAATTTGGGCTTTAACTACAAGAAACATCAATTGTGACTAGGCTAGCGGCCAGCACTTTTCCTTAGTTCGTTACATCTACTCTCTTCAATGCTGTGAAATCTATATTATTTTCCTTAAAAGCTTGAGGGTAAGTGTTGGAATATCTAAATTTTTATAACATCTTCTTACTGAACCTTTTGGTCCAAAAAAATGTTTGTTCTCAGCAGAACTGCTTAGTACCAATTACAAAGTTGTCTGTTATTTTTGCTTAGCCTGTATGTGATAGTCCTCTCTCCTTTTTCAGAAGGGAAACCCCTTGCTCAAACATATCAGGAATGTGAGGTGGGCTTTTGCAGATATTGTTTGTGACTACTTACTTGGTCAAAGCTCATGTGCTCTTTATCTGAGGTTTGAACACTTGCACCCATATATATCATTTTCTATGTTCGTAAGGTGATAACTTGGTGCTTTATTGAGGGACTTCTTCTGTTAGAACCTTAGTTCACAAAAATATTCGGCATGGCTTTGATATATAGAGTGGCCTAGCTTGTCATTTCTATTTAATCATTTTATTATATGAATTTTAAAAATCCATCCTTTTGCATCAATGTGTATTAAGTTTACCAATTGATGCAGTCTTCGGTATCATCTGCTGCACCCAGACTACCTATATTACCGAATCAGAGAACTGCAAAAGAATTTCAAGCTTCGTGTTGTTCTATGTCATGTCGATGTGGTAAGCCACCCTGCTTTCTTGTCTGTAGTATAATTTTTTCTTATCCAAGTTTTTTAATGATCCATGTGGACATATAAATTAGAAGTTTTGTTGTTAATATAAATGGACGTGTTTACATTTTTCCTTTCCATTGGTTTCAGGAAGATGTAGCTAAGCCTTTACTTGAAGTTACTAAAACAGCTCTGCTTCATGACTGTACCCTATTATGTGCTTGGAGGTAATTTCCTCTTTAAATACAGATGACAACCATATATAATATGCTAAAGACATCTATTCAAGTGTATTGGAGCCTGGTTCTGTTCTTATTACCAGAAACAAAATCATCTTTTTCAGATTTTCTATGGCTCTAACCTAAGTATGATTCCTTGACTACCTATCCTTTTGGCTACTTTCTGTTATAGCTTGGAGGAATGTGGTCGCTACTTGGAGACTATAAAAGTATATGAAAACAAGCCTGCAGACATTATTCAAGGCCAAATGGATACAGACTATCTATCACGGGTATTATATTTTGGTTCTCATTGGTTTAGAATCAATTTATTTTTTTAATATTAATTTGCTTAAATTTGAAGTATCTAGGGTGCATTTTTTTTAAATTTAACTCATAGTGTAGCACTATGAGTTAATTGAACTGAACCTATTTCTTTTTAAATGTAGCTAACTCATGCTCTTACAACGGTTCGACATGTTAACAAGACTGATGTAGTCACCCTTGGTACTACATTTGGGGTATGACGCTGCTTTGCACCTGGATCTTTCCATTAAGAGTTTTCTTTCTTTCTTCTTCTTCTTCTTATTTATTTATTTTTGGTTACTATTTTTGGTGTAAATATTGATATGCTGATTGTCATGTTAATGCAGTCCCTTTCTCATATCATGGATGCATCAATGGAAGATCTAGCTCGATGCCCTGGAATAGGAGAGCGCAAGGTACTTTTCCATTGTTTAAAGTGAGTCAAGTCATACTATAATAGGTTCTTGTTTCTTGTGTGATGTTATTCAGTTGATTGCATATATAAGCTAGAGGCATTTTTTAAATTTTGAATACCTTTAAGTAAAGGAATTGATGGTGTGAAACAAAAGGAATCTACTCTGTTCATCAGGTAAAACGCTTGTATGACACTTTTCATGAGCCATTCAAGCGTGTTGTTGCCAGCCGCCCTGCTGTTCCTGAAACTCCTGTCCAGAACAATACTGAACCTGTCTCAGTGAATGAAGAGAAAGGAAAGGAGAAGGCCACAGAAGATGCAAGCAACAAGAAGAATGAGCCTGAATTGACAGTTAAATCTGCCCTGTCTGCTGCTTTTGCCAAGTATGCTGATAAAGTTGGTCAAAAGAATGCAAAGATGGCAGGGGAGAAGAAAGGAGAAACAAGGGCTAGTGTCGAATCAGAAGCTGAAAAATAAGAACTCCTTGTGAAGTTGCTCCAAGTGGATATACCTTTCCAGACATCGAGGTAACCACAAGCAGGAGGGCTGGGTAGAGGGGAAATAATTGATAGTTTCCCTTATTATGGTGCACTTGGAAGAAAACTGATTGTGGCAGAGCTGCAATTGCATTAGTGAGGCACACTTACTCTAATGCTCTCCTATTCCTATATGAGGCGGTACAAAAGATTGGAATCACCAAATTTTGTTCAACTGGTGGTCAACACAAGATATAAAATCTGAAAGTCATTATGTATTGGTATGTATATAGACACACCTTGAAGCAAATTTCTGTAGTGCTAACTATCATCTTCTGCAATGAAAATGGGCAGTCTTTTCAAAGGTTGCCAAAAAAGAAAGAGCACTATAATGCCCTTGAGTGGCTCATAAGAAATTTGTTATATTGAATTCTATTTGTATGATGAACTATGTGGTATGATTTATAGAAGCTTGACAGACTCCCAGAAATAATGTTTCATTCTTGATGAACTTGTAAAGTAGGTTCACTACATTGCTTCAGAATCTGATTTCCAATAAAAGGAAACAGATTTATTAGAGAATCTAAAAGTTTGGTGCCTGCTTGGGAAGAAATTGAGTTCAGAATAAAGTGAGATGGATGGTTTTAGATGGAACAGAGATTAGAATTCCTTAATTGGTAGCTCCAACTAGTTAGGGTTGGTTGGTTGGTTGGTTGCATAATTTTAATTATTATCTCGATTTTTTGTACTTCGAACATAGGCGTGCGGTGTGTGTAAAAATGGACGTGCATCTATCTACCCTTTCAATGCGCAAAGACGCCTAGGACAAGCCAAATCCCTCTTCATCAACTTATACCAATGGAGTTTATGCTTTCTTAGTCCATGTCCATCAATGCCATACTGAATTAGTGTTAATGGGGTAAATATTGAGAACCTTAGTAATTAGAAATGAGTAAAAAGAATGGAGAAATAAATAAACAAACAAAAGTTTATACTAGTTAATTTGAGCCAGTCACATCTATACCATTCTAAGTTTCTAACGGTCCCAAGCAATAGTGATGCATAATTTCAAGGACTTCGCCTGTTACAGAAACTATCTCATGTTCGTGATGCATAATTCTTAGGTTTAAAGTAGTAATAGTGACAGTGAAAATTAAGCAATAGGTATAAATTATGGTTTCAAATGCTGAAAATATTTCAGATTGAAATTTTTAAATATCTTTACTTGAAATTTTTGCCTAATTCTTGTACAATACATTATCTCGACTTCTTTTTACTAGTTCAATATTTCAAGCAGCTGAAAGATTTTTGAATATTTGGGATATGTTCACCTGAAAGTACAAGTTCAATATATGTGCAATGTAACTTTTGCATGTCACTACAGCACTACACCTTAGCTTGCCTTGAATCATCAAGTGCATGTAAATCTAGACCATCTAGCATTTGGCACTCCTTTAACCCCAAAGGTTAATAGGTGGCACATTTGTGGAGATTATCAATATCA
Organism: Quercus suber; assembly: GCF_002906115.3. Classification (NCBI taxonomy): domain Eukaryota; kingdom Viridiplantae; phylum Streptophyta; class Magnoliopsida; order Fagales; family Fagaceae; genus Quercus; species Quercus suber. The sequence continues at coordinate 167,465 of NW_027070411.1, forward strand.
TTTATGTTATCTTTATCTTTATTTGGGTTTATCGTTAGCATTTGATTAGTATTTGAGATTGTTTAGGAATCATATTAAGAGAGTTTATCTTTATCATTATGATTCTTGGAATTTGTATATAAAACCCTAGTTGGTTTATTTTGGATTCAGACGATTATTAATACTAGTTGGAAACCTGTGCAATACATGACAAATTTTTGCCTAAAAGTATGTTGGTTTCAAACTTTGCATAAAAAGTATAATCAAATTATATTAGTTTCAAATTGAAACAATAAATAGGACATTAAGACTTTTTAAAAAAATTGGTGTACATCTAACTAAAACTTTCTATAGTCCTCTTTAGTTTCTACCATATAGGATACCAAAAATATTTTTGCATCATAGATTATATGCTAAATATTTGTGGCTAGGATCCTATAAATTGTTTAGATTTTCTGAATGGACAAATGCTATCAGAATCTAGGACCATAGTATCTTAATTGTTTGTCAATATCTGAACTTATGCTCATCTTTATGCTTATAATGGACATACCACTTTCAGGCATTTGTGTAAAAAAAAAAAAAAACTGCAATTTGAATGCATCACAAACAATTTGATTGAGTAAAGGATTTGATGAATCTGATTGTTGGGATTGAAGAAAAAAAGGTATGCAACTTCATAATTACAAAACCTCATATAGTCCGTCCTATATGAAGTTGCATAATGCATACCTTACCCCTCGAGCCCTAGTCCCTATTTATACTGGTTTACCCCCCTCAAATTTCTCCTTCTCAGTTTTTCAAAAATAAAAATGAAAAATTCTCCTTCTCCAAGGTTTTTAAAAATCCATTCTTCTTGTGATTTGACTCTTTTGAAATCGAATTTCCTCAGGCCATCAATCATTCAAAAATGTGGTAGTTGGGAATGTCATAGACACATAAAAAATCTGGCATTTTCTAATACTCTAATTGGCTCTTCTTTTCATGATAATGCACGAATCACTTGCCATTAGTCAACTTAACTACCCTGTTGAATGACCTAGATATCCGACCTCGTGACTTCAAATTAATTCATTCAAGTTTGGTTTTCGGTTGGTCTGAGTCCCTCCAAGAAACATACTTGCGGTTATAAGGAATTATTCTAATATGTTTAAATTTAAATGTGACTTAAATTTTAGGTGTTTGAAAAATATTATATTCTCTATTAGTTTGGATTATTCAAATTTTTTTAATTAATGTGTGAGGGTATTATGTACCATTTAATAAAGATAAAAATATTATATTCTCTTAATAATAGTATGATAACCCAAACTATGTTATTCATATACATTTGAACTTCTTTACTATAACAAAAATAGTTCTTCCTCAAAAAAAAAAAAAAACAAAAATAGTTCATCAAATGACAAGATTTTCTTCCAAATCAATTTTGATGAATCTCTCATTTAACTCACTAGGTGGCAATTTATAAAACTATTTATAAATAAGTCATATGACTAGAAATATACATTAATGGTCTCTTTAACCACCATGCAGTGGATTAGAGAAAATTTCTTTCAAACCAGTTTTTTTTTTTTTTTTTAACAATAAAATACTACAAAGTGCAAACTGGCCAAAAGAAATGCCAAAACACGTGATAAGCTCTTATCATTTCTCTTTCTCCAAAAAAAAAAGAAGCTCCTATCCATTGCTAGCACTTAGCACGACAAATTGAAATCATATTATAGATGTCTCTAGGATTATCAACCTCTTTTTCTTCATTTAAGTCAACCTAAACCTAATCCAGCTTTTTTCATACCATGGTTGGTGAACTTCCACCAACTAGATCCAACTTGAATGCTTATGCGATGTTTGTTTATCTTAGAGGAAGGGAGGTAAAATGAACAGCTAGCTAGCTAGTTTAGCATCAACATTGGAAATGGTGGCCCATTAGATTTGAAGAAAGTGTTAGGTTAAGGAGAAGAAGAAAAAAAGGGTGAAAGAGAAGGTCTAAGCCCACAAAATTGGCGGGGTTTGATTAGTGGACTAATGTTTTTTTTTTTTTTTGGGAGAAGTAGTGGACTAATGTTCATTGCTAAATGATTGATGTTGCAAATAATCGTATTGAAATCTATCATTTGAGAAATACAAAGATGTGAGCCGACCCCGCCACGTAATAAAATCTTAAAGAATTACATGGTAAAGTGGCTCAATCTATTTTGTTTTACTTAATTCCCTGATTGATTTTTAAATTTTACGAAAAATTAAGATTAAATAAATCTTAGAAGATTAAAGTTGTTTGACCTTGATAGGCTATATTCATTATATATAATAGGTCTAAGTGACTGAATCCTTTTTTTTTATTCGACAGAAAGAAGAAGCTCTATCTTTCTTTATTAACTTAATTATACTTGATTCTCAAAAAACAAAACTTAATTATACTCTTGTAACTCATACTCTACAGGTGCTGGGTTTTTTTTTTTATAAGCAAAGTTGATTCTATTGACAAAGTTTTGTTTCTTTGGAAATATTCTACTGATAAATATTATTCCAATGGATTGTAAATTTCATAGGTTTATAACAATATAAATTGCACATGTGAAAGAATATATAAATTACAAGTATTAAGTATAAATTACAGATTTAATTTTTAATTTAAAAAGTATAAATTAAAATTTTAAAGTGGATGTTGCATGGAACAAGAGGAAAAAAAGTATAGTAGTTATAGCAAGAGCAGTTGGTTGTGAATTTGTTAATGCTTGGGATGAAGATGCTTAGCAAAAACAGTTGAAGCCTTCGGTTTAATACGGGCAATTGATTTGGTGATTAGTCAAAGGGTTTAAGTCGGCCAATTTAAAAGGTGATACAGTGGTGGCTATCTCAATTTGCCTAGCTAGCTGGGATTTGTAGCAGTTGAGTGGTTGATATTAGAAGTTTAGTACATTCTAATCATGTTTGTGTCAAGACAGTTGAGTTGAGCCTTGTAGCTTAATTGTCGTCATGCTTTTGTATTTCTAACGGTTATGTTTAGGGTTCAAATCCTCTCTCTCTCATTGTATTATCAAACTAAAAAAAATAATCACATTTGTAATCTTTTGTTTAGGTAAATTCATATAGATAGAATTTAAGTTGCCCATTGCCTAGTTAAACATGCATTTAATTGTAATTTTCTTAGTCTAGTTAAGGCTCACACCAATTCAACAAGTGGTCTAGTGGCTAGGCCTTGGGCCAACAAGATTTTGGCTTTGAGTTCGAGTTTCTCTAATTTTCACTACTGAGTACGTTGATACTCATCTCCCTCAATGTTGTTCAGGTTGCTTAAAGGTTGTCACCTTGCCCTCTTAGGCTTTTTTTTTTTTTTTCCAAAATAAGGGCTATGGCTCAGACCCTTTCAAGCGTAGGCTTAGGTATGTTTACCTTTAGCTGGCTAACTTGACTTGGGTGAGCGGTACACCCAAACATTAGGTAAGTCACAAGAAACAAGGAATAGAAATGATGGAGTTATGAAAGCTGTGTATATGTGGTCCTTATGGAGAAAGAACTGATTGTCCTAAAACCTAAGTCCTAACAAACACTAGATTGGTGGCCTTGAGTTGAAAAGATTAGGCCGTGATGCAAAGTATAATACAGGAGTGCCATCAATTGAACCCAAAGGCCAAGTTTTCCTAAACCATAATGCAAAAACACCAACCTTTTAAGCGCTAGAAGAATCCCAATTTGGTCCAAGTCAAACAAGGTACAATTTCAAGTCTTTTTCTTAAGCAATTTTTTATGTGATACATTAATTGATCATGTGATTGTAAAGAACTCAGGTTTGAATCTTAAAAAGCATTTAGAAATGACTTGATTCTGAGCTGAATCTTTGGGGCATTTTGAAATGACATTTTCAAGATAAAAAATGTGATTTTCTTTTTCCACCATTTCCCATTATCTTTACGTAGGGATCAGCTACTTTCCATTAGAAAAAGGAAAACGCTTTTCTTAAAAAAATGTCATACAGAATGATGAAAAACGATCATAAAACCTTATTATTTTATTTTTCTATACCAAAGACAAGTCATACATGTCAATACTCAATACCAATTACCAAAAGTGGATTTCAAATTCAAATCCCACTGAGTCAATAATACTCATTACAACAATTACATTCAAAAGGGAAATCGTATCGTCTGAGCTCTGAGGCCAAGCTTAAATGGATGACACACGGCTAAACAGTAAAAATACTATGACCATCTAGAGGCTTTTTCTTTTTCTGGTTTTAGTAATCTTTGGTTGGTGTGTGAGTGAACTTTAAGTTAAGGAGAAAAAATTAAAATCAAAAAACAAAAAGAAATACTCAACCAAACAAATCCTTAAAATCCCACCGTATCTCTTTTTTTTTCAGTCACTTTGACTCGTTTAATGCCAAAGACTGCAAAAAATTGATCAGTCTGTTCCACTCATGATGTTGCCCAATGCTGTTATAAATTTTTCCGCTTAAGATTGTTGCCTACTGCAATTATAATTGTCTCTTTTTTAATGAACATGCGGAGTCATGAGTGCTTTCATTTTTTTTTTTTTACTTATAAGTTATAATTGTTTTCTCATTTAAAAAAAAAAAAAAAAAAAGATTAAGCTACAAGAATATTTGTTCAATG
>NW_027070412.1:0-171405 GCF_002906115.3 Quercus suber
TGAATCGGTACGATTGACCAGATCGTCAAGGTCACTTGAGACTCGCCCCTTGAGGGCGTTCATCATGACCTCCATTTGTTCCCTCATTGCCTGCATCTCGGCGGCGATATGTGGTGGAGTCGCATCCATGAGGGATGGCATGCTCACGTGCTGCCTCTCCGGCCTGCTTGGGGCGTGGCTGCCCTCAGGTCTCTCCTGATTCCTGTTTGGAGCGCTAGTCCCTTCCTGATCTTCCGGTTGGCCATTTGGTGCTGCATCCTTCTGGCGCAGCTGTTCTTCCAAGTCGAGGTTTCGTTTGGTGAGACGCTCCACGGCGGCACCGAGAGTCTAAACTTGTCTCTCGAGGGCAGTCGTGGGTGGTTCCTCTCCTTGTACGTCATTAGTAGTTGCCATTGAGCGAGTGAGTACCATGCAACCCTTTAGTCCGGGAAACGATAATGTGGCTTAATCACTTAAAAGCGTTTCCCACAGACGGCGCCAACTGATGATATTTGAGCATACTTTCTAACTTGAACTTCGGAGGGTATTTGGCCGGCACCACACCGGTGCTCTCTGTTAGGTCCTTTTTTCTCTGTGCATGTGTCGTTTCGAGGGTACGAGCATTGTGCAACTCACTGTTGATATTTTCGGCATCATTAGATATTAAACTTTCAATCCCTTTGACAGGTGAAGAAAGCTGTTCCACTGTCAATATTGAGGTCAGACTTGCAGTGTAGCTTGAATTGAGTATTAGAACTACAAAAAGCCATATGAGAAGCACTAAGCGACCAAGGGTGCTGGCAATCGTTACTCCTACATAAAACAGGAAAGGAGAATTTGAGTAATTCTTATCAATAAGTCTAAGGACAACATTTTTTAGAAATTTTTTCGCAGCTGCTTGTATGACTTGTTGTCATTGGTGCAAAATAAAAATGATGTTGGTGTGAACCCATGTAATAGTGAAGTTGCTTCAATTACAACAGGTCATATCAGCAGCAAATAGATAGTGATAGCAGGAAATTGCTAGTGAAGTTTGAAGTAGAGAATTTTACTTACTATGAGAGGAAAACAAAGTGGAAAAGCTGAACCTGCAAAGTGAAGGGACAAAATTAGCAAAGCGGAGTAGACCAAAATTCAAGAAGATTCAATCCTGGTAAAAGATAAATGAAAATGAAAGATGAGCCATTCAAAACATTCCAGGTACAATCATTCTCTTTTAGCATCCAAACTATCATCACCACTAAAGGAAACTTTCTTGACTTGACAATGGTTACATTACTAACCATTTTGAAGATGACATGCAGGTAAATATATTCTGCCTTTTTTAGATATGAATGGCTTTAGGAAGTAGAGCGCACTATTCACTATTGTGAAGATGACCCATTTGGCATTGCTGTAGGAAGTAGAGAGCTTTATCTGCAAAACTTTAATATTGGAATTTTTATGATATGAAGCTTTTACTAAAATCTATCTAGCGTTTTGAGGGTTTGATAAATTATAGTGAATACTGCTTTAAAGTTCTAGATTTTCAAAGGATAAGCAGTGAATTGTAGATCTTTTCCTGAAAGCTCCAAATTTCAGCTTTAGCCTTAGAGTTGGGCTCTTTGATGGAATTTCCAAACCTTTGATAATTTCTGATAAAAGAGCTTTAAGACTCTTAAAGCAATTTTCTAGTAGTGTGTCCCACCCACCTGCCTCAGCATTATCATTTGCTTACAAAGAGTGAATGAATGAAGAGTAAACATAAATGCACATAACTCAGCCTAAAAATTGGTTAAGTTGTTCCTAATAGAAGTATAATATTTCTTTGGGCTCACCATACAATGGTGACAAATTGCTTTCTAGAAGGGCCACGGAATTCATCATTTGTCCTGCGCTCCAAAATCCAAATAACAGCTCCCACAAGAAGGAAAGATATTCCTGTGACACACCACATCGTTGGAGTAAATGGTCTTAGAAATGCCCAAGCACTAGAGTTCAACTTCAAAACTGGGGCCACAACCACTAGCCCAGACTCAATATATGGTTGTGTAAAATCCACTATCTTTGTCCTGTTGGTGGTAATTGTAATGTCTCCAACCACAGCATCAAATTCCTATATATATGTAACATGAAAACTAGTGAATTAGGAACTTAAAAAATAAATAAAAGCATATTGCTTATGTTAAATTACTGATTCTCCTAAAAGCTTATGCTAGTAGGAGATGGTGAATTTAATCATTTAACTACATAATTTTAACACTCCTCGTAAACTTCAACTCTCTTTTAATAGGTAGGACTCAACACGTTAGATTTTAGCATTTTAAATGAGAGATAGAGTAAAGACAGTGATCAAACGCAGGATCTCTTACTTTGATACCATGTTAAATTACTGATTCTCCCAAAAGCTTAAGCCATTAGGAGATGGTGGATTTAATAATTTAACCACCACATAATTCTAAGAACCTATAACAAAGTTTGCAAAAAATTCTTGCACTTCATACTTACATCGGTTGTGATCTTGTGAAGAAGATCTTGGGTTATTATATTATTGTGTCCATCCCCAAATGGAATAAACTTAGACGGGACTGGATATGGTAACATGTCCTTTGCAGCATTATAAACATCAATGCAATAACCACCAAACGTATCAGAGCCTTCAATTCTAGAGACAAATTCACTATAGCTAACATGTATTGGAACTCCAACTCTTAATTGCCTTCCATTGCTTGAGAATACCCATCCACGAGGCTTTTGAGTTGTTTGTCCTGGCCAGATTACACCATAAAGTGATGGTTGAATTGAAATGGAACCATTTGGCTGTGCATTGAGCTTTTCTGGAGGCACAACTGATAAGCCAGACGAATTGGACCAATAACCAATTGTCCTATACCCCGTGCCAATCACATTGATGACTTCATATGAAGGATGAATGAGATTACCATCAGGAGTGAACTTAATTGGGCCAGTTACACCACTCATATTAACCTGTAAAATGTTATCACGTAACTGTTTCCCTCCTTCAAAGATACTCATAGCATCAAAACGCAACTTCCCACCATGAAACTCGTTTAAACATGAATCATTTGAGAATGAAATGTTTTTACCCTGCTCGAAAAATGTGTCAAGTGCATGAGCAAGAAGCCAAACAGTGTCATAGGCATACAGACCATAAGAATTTAGTCCTACAAGGCCATTATCTGTGTCACCTGCAGCAGTTAAGTTTCTCCACCTAGAAACAAAACTCTTTTTGATATCTGAATCCGATGTGTGCATACGCAACGTAAGAACCCCTTGAATGCTATCTAATTTTGATAAAGAGAGGGAAGAGTCTGTATCTAGTATTGTAGAAAGCCAATCAGTAGCTATCCACACGTATCCACTTCCCATTATTTGCATATTGCGTGCCACATCAAGTACCTCTAGACCCCAGGTATCATAAATGTGGAGGATAATAATCCGAGACTCCATCAAAGCCACCTTGACCAGTGCATTGGTGATGTCATTATGGGTTAAGTCAGGGCTCATAGGAACTTTATATGATATTTTACATCTTTTCTCAGCTAGTTTGTCCCCTAAGGCGGCAACCCCATTTCTCCCATGATCATCATCAATATAGATTGCTATTACATCTTGCCATTCATAGTAGGCTACAATTTTTGCTACTGCAGCCATCTGAAAGAGATCACTTTGCGTTGTCTGAACAAAGTAAGGAAACTGAAGTGAATTCAGGGTGGGGTCAGTTGCTGCATAGGATAACAGAGGTACATGGAGTTCATTCGCAATATGTGAAATTACATGAGCCATAACTGAGTACTGAGGACCAAGTATGGCCACTGTATAATTCTCCATCAACCGTAAAGCTGTAAAAGGACATGAATAACATAGCCTGTATAAAATTCTCAACTTGCATTATGGAGAAAGTGAAAAATCGAGAATGAATAGACAAGAGATGTTACAGAGAACGTACCCTCAACAATACCCAGAAATCCGCTAGATAATTTGGTATCCTGCATTGAAAGTTTCAACTTAGTTCCAACTAAAACTTCTGGATTGGAATTCACATCTTCGATTGCAGATTCTATTGCGACTTTTGAAACTTTGCCGATGGAAGAATTGAAAGAGAAAATAGCCCCAATGTTAACCACATCTGGTCTTGTAGATACACTAGTACTAGTGTTAATAAAAAGCCCACTGCAGAAAACCATTAATACCAGAAGCCTAAACTTATTCATGGTGGAATGCACTGCAAACAAAAAACAATCTAGTCAGAAACAAAGAAATAAGCAGGGAAAATCTACATACTGACACTGGTTCTTTCCAAATGGTATATTAGACAAAGGCACACACAAGTACACACAACCATGTATACATAAACACACACACATGTAATTTGTAAATATACATGGACGTACATATATAAGGATATGTACTGAACCAATCAAGCTAGATAGAGACCCAATCTACTGAGATCAGTCAACCAAGAAATCACAGCCACAATGACAGATTCTGCAAATCACAAGTATGACAGTTTTGTCACTGTAATGCAGGTTAGGTCTTCACTTCCACAGTTTGAGGAATTTGTCAACTTGTTGTCTATATATGAAAGAAGCCATAGAGACTGAAGGAAAATGAGTAAATGTGCACCTAAGGTTGTATCTATAGAGATACGAACACTTACCTCTAGGTTTTGACAAAAGCCTTTAGACCCACACATGCACATCGGAAAGGATGTCAAACTATAACGTCCGTCCATCATTTTTAGCAATGGACATGACCCTTACAAACTCCCGGGACTGGTTGGTATGTAGAAACCATATGATAGATCATACAAGCACCTACAACAAACCAAATCCCAGGGTTTCATAGTGATGGAACCTTAGAATGGAGGTAGAGCACCAAGGAGAGAGAGAGAGATAGAGGAGGCTAGGGTCTCCCATCTATGGGTGGCTGGATAAGAGGGAGGCCAGCTCCTTTTCTGAGCCACTTTTTCTATCTAGAAAAGTTTGCTTAAATAGCTCCCTGCAATAAAATCTAAAACTTGCCAAACTAACAAAGAATATTGGTGTCTCTATCCTCCCAGTGGTTGAGTTTACATTTCAAGGCACATTATTTTCAATGAAATTTGCCACATTTATGCCATTGAGCAGTCCAGTGGTGCAATGTTTCAGGGGGACAAAGCAACTAGTGTTACATCCTTTACTATATTTCATGATGATGGTCAAATCCTACATGAGATAAAGATCACACCCCCACCCTAGCTCTTTTCTGAAGCACAAGACCCTCACCAAGCCACTACACCTTCTCATCCTTCCCTATAAAATCTCCATCTTAACCCAACCATTCACCTCGACTCCTCAATCAACCTACCTGGCACTATTACTTGCCAATCTACACCCACTCAATCACCAGCCCAGCCTTTCAGCTAGTTCATCCTCCCTCCCACCACCCATTGCTTTCTAGTCAATATGCTGCTCTAGTGTTCCTTTAGGTCCTTTGAAATCAGGTAGGCATCTTTCTCTCAATGCTCATCCAATGCAAGACTCAAGGAAAACCAAGACTCGACTGATTCGCTATTCCCTATCATCCTCAATATATTCAGAACCAAATATTTGGAAATCCTTCATGAAACATCCTGGCTAGGTTCGAGCCATGCAAGAAGAACTCCATGCTCTTCATGCAAACCACACCTGGACATTAGTGCCTCATGACCCACCATGAATATGGTAGGATACAAATGGGTCTGTAAAATGAAACTCAAAGCTGAGGGAAGTCTTGAGAGATTGAAGGCACAGCTTGTCGCCAAGGGTTTCACTCAGTTTGAAGGAATTGACTATGCTGAAACCTTCAGCCCTATTGTTAAGTCTCAAACCATTCGCATTTTCCCCACCAATGTTCTGAATCATGGTTGGTCCATTAAACAAATTGATGTTAAGAACACTGTTAGGTTCTAAGGTCTTAGGATTTTATGTATTTAGAACTCTAATTTGTAATGTTGGCAAACCATGATCAAAACATTGTATGGTGTCTTCTTTAGACTTGCTCAAAGTTGGTTTAATATTGTAAAGTTGGAATCGAGTGGCTGCAGAAGTACTTGGGACTCTCGGCCTGGCTCGATCGATCGAAGAATAGACTCGATCGATCGAAAATCGCACAGGTTGAATTTTCTGCAGAATTTCCAACTCAGCCCTACTTCATTAAACGTTTAGGGTTTTATGTTTTTACCCTAGGTATATAAATAAAACCCTAGTTACGTTTTTGAAGGTTGTCCATATTGTATTGTTGCTCATACATTGCTGTTTTGTGTGAATCTCGTGTGAGATCTTTGAGGAGCTTTCCTTTACACAAAACTTAGGGTTTTCATGGTGGAGATTATTTCAACATCTTGAAGATCATTATTGTTGCAACCATTGGAGCTTAAAAGAAAAGCAAGCGGGGAGCTTGTAGCTGATTGAAGAATTCAAGAAAGAAGTAGTCCGTGGATTCGGAGCCTGCGCGTGGTCGTGTCAGGAAGTTCTACTGGTGGGTAGCATTAGGAAGTCGAGCGGGGAGCTTGTAGTCCTTTTGTACGAACTTCAATTCTTTCATAGTGAATTCAGGTTAGCCTTGAGGATCGGTGGGTCAAATCCTCCCCAGGTTTTTACCGTGTGGTTTCCTGGGTGATCATATCTTGTGTTATTTATTTTCCGCTGCATTATATTTCTTGATATGATTGTTTGATTGTTTTAACCTAGAATTGCTTAATTTGACTAAGTAACAACTTGGCTAATTAATCTAGGCTACGCAATCTGTGTGTTTAAGGGGTCTAAATTCCCATCAAGTGGTATCAGAGCGTGGTAGCTCTTTTTGTTTGAGATTTTTAATCTCTGAGCTGATCCTTGACCCCTGTTGTCATGGAGCATGGACACTCTCTGTTTGTTCCTCCTCATTTTGATGGGAACAACTATGCCTATTGGAAAGTAAGGATGAAAGCATTCCTGAAATCCATTGATGAAAGGGTTTGGAATTCCGTTGAATACGGATGGGAGAAGCCCGCTACTCCTGTGAGTGAGTGGCAAACTTCTGAAAAAGAAGCAGCAAGCTTCAATAGCAAAGCTATGAATGCTATCTTTAATGCTGTTTCTATGGAGGAATTTAAGAGAATCTCTAATGTTGAGGTTGCTCATACTGCTTGGAAAATCCTCCAAACTGTGCATGAAGGCACAAAGGCAGTTAAGATAAACAAACTGCAGCAATTAACTTCTAGGTTTGAAAACATTAGGATGTCTGATGATGAATCCTTTGATGAATTTTATGCCAAACTGAATGATATTGTTAATTCTGCTTTTAATTTGGGTGAAATCTATGATCAACCTAAGATTGTTAGGAAGATTCTTAGATCTTTAACTGAAGACTTTAGACCCAAAGTGACTGCCATAACTGAAAGCAAGGATGTGGACTCCATCCCTGTTGATGAGCTTGTAGGATCTCTTCAATCCTATGAGTCTGACCTACCTAAAGTAAACAAATCCAAATCAATGGCTCTTAAGTCAGTTGATGATGTTGATGGTGGTGGATTTGATGATGAGCTCTCTGCTACAGAGATTGCCTATCTTGCCAAAAACTTTAAGAACTTTCTTAGGAATACAAATAGAAAGGCAAGAGGTACTTACACTGCTGAACCTAGAAATTTTAGGAAGAATGATCCCACTAAGGTTAACAATTTTGAAAAACCTAGAGAAAATTCTGGTCAATCTTCTAATAACTCTTTGGGTCCTCAGTGTTTTGGCTGTCAAGGGTATGGTCATGTGAAGTCTGAATGTCCTACATTCTTAAGGACTAAGGGTAAAGCTATGGCTGTAACCCTTAGTGATAATGAGGTTTCTGATGATGAGTCCGGTGGTGACGAGGATGGAAACTTCATTGCTTTCACGGCTACTGCTATAGTCAATGAAGGCATATCTGCTGAAGAGAACCCTTCTGATGGGGAACTCTCTGAAGATGCAGATCTTCAAGAGGCCTATAACAAACTTTGCAAAATTGCTGCAAAGGATGCTATGAAAGTTGATCTTGGCCTAAAGAAAATTGATTCTCTTGAGCTTGAAAAGAGAAATTTGCTTGTTAAACTGTTTGATGCAAATGAACTTTTGAATAATGTTAAATCTGAGAATATGCTTTTGCTTGATAAAGTTAGAACTTTGGAACATGATTTATCTGTTGCTAGATCTGCTAGTTCTAAACTTGATCACATGCTGAATGTTCAAAAGTATCCTTCTGATAAAACTGGGTTAGGATATGTTGAAAGCATCTTTGATACTGGACCACATTCCACTACTTTTGTTCCTTCTTCTTCTTCTGGACCTTCTGTGAGTGAGGTTGTGAGTGATACTGTCAAACCACCTGTGAGTGAGGTAGTTAAACCTGTAGAAGTTTCACCACCTAAGAAGACTAGGGTAGACTTAAGAGAATCTAAACCTAAGGAGCCTACCAAATCTAAGGACAAGATGCATGGTAAACCTGCTTGGGTTTGTCATTATTGTGGTAAGTCTGGACATATTCGTCCTAACTGTTACAAGCTTCAAGCTGATAAGAGAGCAAATAAACCAAAAGTGCCTGTGCCTCAAGCACAAGATCCTATGGCATTAATTGGTGAATTGGTAAAGGTGTTAAACCTTTATTCCAATCATGGAGTTGGGAATCACTCAAATGTGAATAAGAACTCCAATGCTCATGGTGCATCTAAAAAGTTTTGGATGCAAAAGACTCGAAATAATTGAGTCTTTCTGACATGGTCCTTGTGCTTCATTGCTCTATTCTTTTGTGACCATTGTTCTTTGTTTTTTTTTTTTTTTTTTTTTTTTATTCTAGGACTTGCATTGCATTACATTCATGCATTTCATTCTAGGATTTATTTGTTTTCCTTTAAATAAAAAAAAAAAAAAAAAAAAAAAAAAGAAGGAAGCAAAATTTATGTTGAACATAATGTTCTTGATTTTTGAAAAACAAGGTTGGTCAATTTATTTACACATAACATGTCTTATGTACCTTGTTTAGCTTGGATGAGCTTACTTTATTGCACTTTACTAGTTTGAGCTTTGTAGTGCATGTTGTGTGGGAAAGATGTTTATGGTGTTTATCACTTTGTCTTAATCTTGAAGTCACATGTTATTTGACTGTCGGACTTGATCCTTTTGAGAAAGGCATAAATAACCATCTCACCACTGTTCACTAGCCAATCATGAACACCTTAGTGCATATCATAAGATTCTGTGCTCGAGAAAGTGTAGCACATGCACAAAAAGAACATAAGGTGTAGCCTCAAAATAAATTAAAACTGGTGTGTACTATTAGGCTTGATGCCAATTCACTTAATTCAAACCGGTGTGTACTATTAGGCTGAATGCCATCTCATGCAAATAAGAGGCAAAAATACAAGAAACTTACATGATTGCAAGCTTTTGTTCTAGGAGATGTGGGAGTTATAGGATGTAACTCTTTAGGTGATAGTCTCTTTTGAATTCTATGTGATGAATTTTGTAGACTTTGTGATTGATTGCTATTCACATATCACCTCACATGTATCTCAAGTTTTTGCTAGTATCACACACGACACAAGTTACTCTTTGTTAAACACTGTACATGCTAGTGTGTGTTTTTGGTCTGACCAACCAAGTTTGAAAATATCTTGAGATTTATGCACAACATATTTGTTGCTTGAGAAAATATAATGGGAGGTTGATTGCAATTTGTTTAAGAATATTGGGTTCAAAATTTTGGGTTTTTGAAAAAGCATTCCATCTCATACTCATGCATTTTGTTTCTTCAATTTAATGCTTTGAGGAGTTATTTTCAAAATTCGGCTTGTGTCTTTCAAAAACTGTGATTTTTCCAAAATTTAGTGAGCCTCTGCCCATTTCGATCGATCCAACCTATTTTTCGATCAATCGAAAAAGTGCTCTCATTTGTCTTAAAATGACTGTGCTTTTCGATCGATCGAATGTAATTTTCGATCGATCGAATATCGTGGAAAAGCTTTTTAAAAGTTCAGTTCTGACTTTTTCAAAGGTTCTATTCAAACCTTTTTCAAACTTTTTCTCTCTCTCCGCGTTGGCAAGACTCCACAGTTCAGATTTTTGTCGTTTTCCTCCGTTGTTTTTGCAAAATCTCTCTTTCCTCAAGCCGGTAAGACTCTTTTGCCCTTCCTTTTGATGTTATTTTCATTATTTCATGCATAAATCCATGCATTTAAGGGTAATTTTCGGACTTTATTCTTTTTGGATTTTCTGTTGATTCAAACCTTATTTTATGAAATTGATCATTGGGTTTTTGTGGGGACACATTATATTAATGATCCTTGGTGGTTAATTTGATCAATTTTGTGTTTTGTGAAAAATTGAAAATTCTAGGGTTTGTTCTTGATCCGAATTGGGGCTTTTGTTAAATTGGATAGAATTTGATGAAATTGGCTTGTTGTGTTGGTGTAATTAAGCATTATAATCTATGTGCTGTGTTTTGTAATGCTTAATTCATCAATTTGTTGCAAAATTTTCAAGTGGTTTTTCAAATTTTGGGATTTTTGATAGAAATTCCTTGTTCAAGCCAATTTTGTCCAATTACTCTCAATTAAACTTAATTTGTCACTGCATTTAGATCATGCATCACAACATGTTATTGTTCATGCATCATATAGATTTTTGTTCTATATTATTTATTGTGCTAATTTGCAGTCTGCCCTTGGTTTTGTTTTCTCTTGTTTCTTTGTGTTTTTCTCTGTGTGTCTCTGTCCTTTCCTTAGCACTATGCCTAGGAAAACTAGAGCCCGTAGGAGTGTTCCCTCACCTTCTCCTTCACCCCCTCCATCCTTTGATAGTGAGAGGTTTCCGAGTGAGGAAAACCAAGAGACTTTTGAGAAACTGACCGTTAAGAGAAAGATTTGGGCTGAGCGTTCTGTGCTATTAGATGAGCTTGATCCTGCCATTAGGGCAAATTTTGAGCGTCGGGGTTGGTTACCCTTGGTGGATGTTTCTGATCCTCCTCCACCTTCTGCCTTGATTAGAGAGTTCTATTCGAACATCTCTATCCGCGTCTATGATTCCAACACTCTAGTTAAGAGTTGGATACGAGGCGTAGAGTACACCATTACTCCTCGGGTAGTGGCTGATGCTCTAGGGGTACCTTTGGTCCAGCATCCTGTCTATCCTTATGATGAGTCTCCCGAGATTAGCGATGTTTTGTCATACGTCACTGGTACTACTGTCCAGTGGGGTTCTGATCCTCGGATCACTTCTGCTGAGCTCTCTGGGTTGCACTATCTGTTCTTTCGGATAGCTTGTCATTCGATCTGGCCTATTTCCCATGTTCACACCATTCCTCTTGAGAGGTGTGTATTTCTGTACGCTCTTGTTACTGATGCTCCTATTAGTTTTCCCCATCTTTTTCTTCGTTCTTTGAACGAAGTTTATAGGAGTTCATCTACTGCTCATGCTCTTGTTCATCCTATTTTCATTCATAGGATTCTTCTCTATCTTGGTCTTAGTGACTTTCCTTCCTCTGAGCCCGTCCATGTGATAGGTCCTTTAGGTGCGTCTTTTCTTAGACAGAGGGCCGCTCATCTTCGAGCTGGTTCTAAACACCCTAGATCTGAGCCCTCTAGTAGCGCACCTCCTCCTCCTTCTTCTTCTGCAGGTATGGCTGGTGAGGATATTCCTATTCCTGTTGGTGATGATGCTGCTGCTGCTGATGTTCCTCCACCTCCTTCGGCCGACTTTGATGTTCGTCGTACTTTGGAGACTGTCATGACTGTTCAGCAGGCTCATGGTCAGATTTTGGTGGACTTGCTGGATGAGATGCGTGCTCTCCGAGCTGATCTTGCGCGTCTTCATTCACCCTCACCACCTCCTTTTGATGGCGACTTGTGATTGCCCTTTGGCATTCCGTCACAAAAAGGGGGAGTGGAGTTTTGACTTGTAGTAGAGTTTTTGTTGTTAGGGGGAGATTTTTTTTTTTTTAGAGGAGCTTGTGGAGTTTTAGATTGTATCTATGTGCTTCACTTTGTATATCATTTTTGGGGATATTCATGTTAGGGGGAGTAACATTGATTGATATACATGATATTTTTTATTGATTCTTGTTGCTTTATGATTCACTGCGTATTGATTTATATTTATGACTTGTTCATTTTTATATGTCTTTATTTTGTGTTGTGTGGATCTTACAAGAATGTTATACCTGTTGTTTTACTCTTTACTGTCACACATGCGTTTATGCGTTTGTTGAGTATTTCAGGATTATACAGGTTGATTCAACTAAGCTGCTGTCTACACTTGCAACTATGGATAGTAGTTAGGCTGAATTGAATTTTATGAGCATTATCTTTGTAAAGGGCTTTTTATTTGTAAAACTTTGAGCTGTTAATTAGGGTTTTGTCACGGATTGCCAAAGGGGGAGTTTGTTAGGTTCTAAGGTCTTAGGATTTTATGTATTTAGAACTCTAATTTGTAATGTTGGCAAACCATGATCAAAACATTGTATTTAGTCTTATTTAGACTTGCTCAAAGTTGGTTTAATATTGTAAAGTTGGAATCGAGTGGCTGCAGAAGTACTTGGGACTTTCGGCCTGGCTCGATCGATCGAAGAATAGACTCGATCGATCGAAAATCGCACAGGTTGAATTTTCTGCAGAATTTCCAACTCAGCCCTACTTCATTAAACGTTTAGGGTTTTATGTTTTTACCCTAGGTATATAAACAAAACCCTAGCCACGTTTTTGAAGGTTGTCCATATTGTATTGTTGCTCATACATTGCTGTTTTGTGTGAATCTCGTGTGAGATCTTTGAGGAGCTTTCCTTTACACAAAACTTAGGGTTTTCATGGTGGAGATTATTTCAACATCTTGAAGATCATTATTGTTGCAACCATTGGAGATTAAAAGAAAAGCAAGCGGGGAGCTTGTAGCTGATTGAAGAATTCAAGAAAGAAGTAGTCCGTGGATTCGGAGCCTGCGCGTGGTCGTGTCAGGAAGTTCTACTGGTGGGTAGCATTAGGAAGTCGAGCGGGGAGCTTGTAGTCCTTTTGTATGAACTTCAATTCTTTCATAGTGAATTCAGGTTAGCCTTGAGGATCGGTGGGTCAAATCCTCCCCAGGTTTTTACCGTGTGGTTTCCTGGGTGATCATATCTTGTGTTATTTATTTTCCGCTGCATTATTATTCTTGATATGATTGTTTGATTGTTTTAACCTAGAATTGCTTAATTTGACTAAGTAACAACTTGGCTAATTAATCTAGGCTACGCAATCTGTGTGTTTTAAGGGGTCTAAAACCGTTCAAACACCTTACTTCATGTATTTCTCTAGGAGCCTATGTTCATGGAACAACCTCTTGGGATAGTTAATCCTGAACACCCCACCTATATTTGCAAGTTGTCTTGTCCTCTCTAGGCCTCAAGCAAGCTCCAAGGGCCTAGTTTGATTGCTTTTTCAATATGGTCTTTTGTGCAGCACCAATGAGCCCTATTTTTGTTTTGTTTTGTTTTTTGTTTTTTGTTTCACAGCATGTATGGTACAATCTTCTTGCTCTGTTATGTTGATGTCTTGATGATATTATTCTCACTGGGAGCAATACCTCATTCCTGTCATCCTTCATTCATCAAATCAGCTCTGAGTTTGCCATGAAAGATTTGGCTTCTTCACACTACTTCCTTGGCATTGAAATGTCCAATTCACCACACGACATGCACCTCTCTCAAGAATAATATGCTAGAGACCTACTCCAACATGCAGAAATGCTCACCCTTATGGCTTCCCAAACCAGTTCTGGCACAATCTCAGAACCATTCTTAGATCCTTCCGTGTACCACAGTTTGGTTGGTGCTCTTCAATGCCTCACAATCACTAGACCAAACCTTGCTTGCTCGGTCAACACTGTTTGTCAACATATGCAAACTCAGACTGTTGGCCACACACAACAAGTTAAAAGGATTTTATGGCATGTCCAGGGTTTTGATTTGGATTTTCTTTGCAATCATTATGTTGATCTCTATACCTTCTCCAACACTAACTGGGCAGGTTGTCCTCTCACCCGTCTCTCGGGAGTACAGACTGTACAGTGACGTGATACTCCCTCCTCTCCTCCTACTCTCACATTGTATTCCCAAAGTAAACTCCTGGTTTTCTAAAATACGAAGCAAAAGGTGCGAAGCATAAGTCTTTCTCTCTTACCTATTCAGATGTAACTAGAGCAATTGCAAATATCTCTAAAGATCAGTTCTTTTGAAATAGTGTAAATGGAAATGATGTATGTTTAAATGGGAAAAATGAAATCCAAACACACCACCAGTGCCGCTTCAATTCGCTGCAAAAGCAGCAGCAGCTCCGGACCCGAGAACACCATATCGTAATCAGAGGCGTTCTCTTCTAGAGTTAGAGGCCGAATTTTCGACATGAAAAGGCCAAGGCATGGACGTCGAAGTCGCCTATCATGGCTGTCGTCCAAGCTCGGAGTCGGGGGTAATGCCAATGGTAATGGGCAATGGGCAATGGGGTAGCATTTTTCAAAACCTGCTTGCTTAATCGGACATTTGTGCAATGCAGTGCATGCAGGAATGAAATCAAGATCGCTCATGGTCACAGCCTCATGGGGACACTCAATTTGTGTATATTGGCTAATGGCATGGCTAATTACAATTTAACCATTTGTGTTTGGTCAAAATTTAAGTTGCATACTTGTAGTTTAAAATTTGACACTTTGATCTTTGAAGTTAGTTCAGTTAAGAATTCGTTACCCACCTCTATTAAAAATGGAGTTAAATATGTATTTTTGCTCTATTTTATGCTGCTCTTCGCTCAAAAATTTTTTTAAAAAAGGAATAAGAGAAAAAAAAAATCAAAAAGTGAGGATTTTATAAAAATTATGAACAAACATTGTAAAAATTATGAACAAACATTACCACCGTCAATAGAAGCTTCTATCAAGAATTTTGAGTTGCAGAAATGTTGTTTTTCCATCGAAATTTTTGTCCTAAGTTGTGCCTAGTTCAACCTCCTATATTGATTATTGATACTTCACTCGCTCACAAAGTCAATCCTACATCTCCTAATTCCTCTCTTATCATCTATTCCCTTAAAAAGAAAACAACTGCCTTTGGTTGCCCAAACCCAACATAACAAACTAAACAGACACAGAAAGTAGAAGAGAAAAAATTAAAATGGAGGGGCAAGAGAGCACAAGAAAGAAAGATGAGAGGAAGACCTAGTCTAGCCAAGGCAAAAGTGATGGTATTGGAGGGGTGCTTGTGTTGGGAGGTGCCTTGGCTCTTGCAAGTTTGATAGCAATTTTTACAATTAAGAATAGAAGAAGCCAAAAATACCCAAAGGTGTGTTAAACGAATCAAAGGGAAACTTCAGACACAAAAAAGAAGATGAAAGAAGAGAAAGCTTGCGCTTTTTCTCAACACCTTCAACCACTCGTGATACACGATACACCATCAATGTCGGTATTCTAATTAATTTAAGCTTTTTTTTTTTTTCCAAGCAGTCACACCACAATTTTGCAAAATCCTCACTCTTTGATCTTGTTTCTCTTATTCTTTTATGTTATTTTTTTTTATTTTTTTTTATTTATATATGTTTTGAGAGGAGAGAGGCATAAAAAAGAGTAAAAATACATATTTAGCTTCATTTTCAACAGAGGTAGGTAACGAAGCCCTAACTTAACTAACTTCAAGTGGGTAAAGTACCAAATTTCAAACCACGAGTAGGTAATTTAAATTTCGATCAAACTACAAGTAGGTAAATTGTAATCAAAATGCAAAATATAAAGGAAAAATGACTTTTTTCCCCCTTTTCTTTCTTTAAAATTGAGAAGTTAATCAGTTTATCTCACCTAAACCAAACATAGCCTATTGTTTATTTATTTATTATGTCAGCTTCAAATGTGCTAGTGGCTTTTGTAAGTAATTTGATGGTAGGAATTAACTTAGCAGCAAGTTATTAAAAATAACAGGGATCAAATTGATTGCAAAAAAGTTAAAACCAAGTTGAAAGTTTTATTCTTATGTTTTGGACACTCAATTGAACGGGAAGGTAGGGAGTAGAAACCTAGGTTCGTAGGACCTTTCATGATTAGGAGATGAATTATGTTTTCTCTTTCTGTGAGTTCATTTCCTTAGGTTCCCATGGGGAGGGGGTGGATAAGATGAGATGAGATGGTGTGGGAAGATGTTTTTCAAATGTGGAATTTAGTGGGTCTTGGTGGGGAATGTTGCTTCTTTGCTATTTAACTTGAGAAATTGGTTTGGCAAATAAGGTTCGGATATTTGGAACTGGAACATGGTGTCAGCTTTGTTTGATGTGGCTTGTTTGGAAGGAGCAAAATAGTTGT
Source organism: Quercus suber (assembly GCF_002906115.3). Lineage (NCBI taxonomy): Eukaryota > Viridiplantae > Streptophyta > Magnoliopsida > Fagales > Fagaceae > Quercus > Quercus suber. The sequence goes on from NW_027070412.1 coordinate 16,317, forward strand.
CCTTATGAAGATAGGGAGAGCTCCTTGGATCAATAGAAAACTTTGTTTTCTCGTACTCTTTTTTATTGGTCCCAGAATTGGGGTTTTACACATTTTTTTTTCCTATTTTGAAGTTTTAAGTTTCTCTTAGATTTTCATTTTGAGTTTTCTATAATTTTTTCACTTTGTGTTCATTGTGAACTTAAAGTTTTTTTTTTCCCATCAATAATGCTATATTACTTGCTTTAAAAATTAAAAAAAAAAAAAAAAAAAACCCTCGTAGCTCAGTAACAAATTGGACTTTATTTAACAAGAAAATAAACAAAACTTGAATATGTAAATGTAATCTTTTTTTTTTTTTTTTTTGGAGAAACACATACACACAAGAGAATGATGTGTAAATATATAAATTTTGTTTGGTGATATGTACAAGCCCAACTCATGTTCAAAATAAAATTAGATAAACAAGTTTAGACTTTTACTACTTGGCTTGACTTTGTTAATAGCCCCAACTAAAACCCTTTTTCCCTTGGTAAGTAGAATTAGGGCTTTGATCAAAACATTGTTTATATTCATGTAAAAAAAAAAAAAAAACTAGATAAAAATAATATATAGCAATTAATAAGCTATTTATTATATATAAATAAATATGGTTTTTTCTTGGATTAAAATATCGCATAGCATTCTGCCCCCCTCAAATTAAATCCTATAATTCCTCACTGATCTAGAAGACTAGATCCTCTGTATATAACATGGAAAAGCAGGCATCAGTTAGCTAAGAGGAAAATACACTAGTAAAAAAAAATTTCCAGTTAAAAGATTGATAATCAAAACAAAGGACATAAGTGTGGGATCACAGATCACTAGTGTCAAGTTCACAGAAAGCAAGGGACAAGAGAAAGGGGAAGTTTGATTCAAGTAGTGAGGGAAGACTTGACTTACGCAGTAGCTGTTGCAGCCATCATCTTTGACCCACTGCAGAAACCCCCACAACTCGCCCGTTAACACTATCTTTATGAAAGAACCGTGTGTTTAGAGATATGGTATAAGTTGATGGGCTCATGGTTACATGAAAGTGTAACACTGAGAATTTGGGTTTAATTTGGTAGTGTTGGAACTCTCTATGCAGTGCCGGTATGTATAATTGTCTATATGGTGAAAAATTGAAAATGCTTTCTCTGTCACTTCCTTCTTTTTTTGGATATTTATCGCTATATATATTCTTGTGCATGGGTCATAGATATACGTGAAGAAAATTAACACGAGAGACAAAGAGAGAGACACCATTTGTAATTTGTTCTGATCTGATTAAGTGGGTGGTCGTGACCTACAAGATAATGACAGGCATTTTAGTTGCTTAAAATGAGTGGTGTCCCTGTATTATTGCTAGAAAAAGTGGATAATGTGTTTGCAAAAAAAAAAAAAAAAAGTAGATAATATAATTCACTTTACGCATCATTGATTGTGGAAGAAAAAAAAAGATATTGATTCCCGAGAAAATCATGTAATTGGCTAAAATTTTAATTAAGGGACTAATTGTTGGAACAAATTATGGGATTGCATATAAAATTCAAATTCAAATTATCATTAACTTTTATCATCAATAATATAATATTATGAATTCTGATAGTCTCGATCATATTACCTGGCAAGGATGAGGCCATCATCTCACAATCAATGATGAAGCGTTACGAGAACACTAATGAACCTCTACACCGTTGAAAAGATATCTCCCCATTAACGCTCCTCAGGGACATTACATATCTGGGAATAATATCACCATTAAGACAGCACCAACGTCTAGAAGGAAGAAGGAAGCATCTATATATATATACCCATTCATGAGACTGGAGGGACAGGTACAAAAAACTTCTAGCTCATGCACATTACCATCCGAATACTTCTTTTTACTTCTAGTTATTCTGACTTAAGCATCAGAGGTTCTGTGGTAGACACCACATCGGTGACCACAAAAAAAAAAAAAAAAAAAAAGTAGATAATATAATTCACTTTACGCATCATTGATTGTGGAAGAAAAAAAAAGATATTGATTCCCGAGAAAATCATGTAATTGGCTAAAATTTTAATTAAGGGACTAATTGTTGGAACAAATTATGGGATTGCATATAAAATTCAAATTCAAATTATCATTAACTTTTATCATCAATAATATAATATTATGAATTCTGATAGTCTCGATCATATTACCTGGCAAGGATGAGGCCATCATCTCACAATCAATGATGAAGCGTTACGAGAACACTAATGAACCTCTACACCGTTGAAAAGATATCTCCCCATTAACGCTCCTCAGGGACATTACATATCTGGGAATAATATCACCATTAAGACAGCACCAACGTCTAGAAGGAAGAAGGAAGCATCTATATATATATACCCATTCATGAGACTGGAGGGACAGGTACAAAAAACTTCTAGCTCATGCACATTACCATCCGAATACTTCTTTTTACTTCTAGTTATTCTGACTTAAGCATCAGAGGTTCTGTGGTAGACACCACATCGGTGACCACTCTCTTTCTTTTCACCATTCATCTTGTCTGAGGATTTGGATTATCTGTGGATGACTCCACTCTGGACGAACATTTCTTCTGACGATATGAGCATCATCAGTTTGGCGCAGTCTGTGGGGAACGCTTTTCGTGCTTAGTGCAAAAGTACTATACCCTTCATCTTGCAAGCCCAGATGGAATCCAACGCTAACCCAGATCCAGCAGCACTAACTCTACAAATTCAGGCGCTCGTAGCCGCTGTGAAAGAGCTTACCAGGCAGAATCAAGAGCTAAGGCAGCAACTACAGCAAGAAGACAACCGCCCGGAGACTAATCAAGGCGACGAAGGAAAAGGTTAGGGGAAACAACCAAACACTCCAGAAGGGGTAAACTCGGATCTCCTCAGGGAAATGAGGAAAGAGATGGACAAGTTGAGGAATGCCATCAAAGAAAAAGCGGACCGGGGTCTGGACAGAATGGTCCGGAAGATAGATTCACCATTCACCTTAGTGGTCCAAGAATGCCCAGTACCCTCGAAATTTCGTCTGCCCCAACTCGAGCCATTTGACAGATTGAAGGATCCTTTGGATCACTTCAACACCTTTAAGACAACCTTGGGCCTCTAACAGCCCCCTGACAAAATATTATGCCACTCCTTCCTAACTACCCTCAAAGGGGTAGCCAGGGAGTGGTTTACTAAACTACCGACTTCATCCATTGATAACTTTGAGCAATTGGATAGTGCTTTCCTTTGTCACTTTGTCAGCAGGCAATGTCCAAAGAGGCCAGCTGACCATTTGCTTACCATTAAGCAAGGAGAGAAAGAGACCTTGAGATCCTATGTAAAACGATTCACCCAAGGAACTTTAGAGGTGGATGAAGCAGATGATAAAGTACAGCTAACCACCTTCAAGGTCGGTTTGAAGTCTAGAGAATTCGTGGTCTCCTTGCAAAGAATCTCCCAAAGACGATGGCCAAAATGCTCTTAAAAGCACAGAAGTACATAAATGTTGAGGACGCTCTAGTAGCCATAGAAGGAGTAATGAAACCCAAAGAGAAAAAAGACAGAATGCCAAAAGGACTAGATGAAGAGATGACAAAAATCCTTGTCCAGTGAAGTTCACGCCCTTGGTGATGCCTATCGACTAGATTTTAACACAAATCAAAGACGAACCTTATCTCAAGTGGCCCAAACTGTTACACTCGTCACCTAATGTGCGAGATAAGAGGAAATATTGCCGTTTTCGCAAATATCACGGGCATTACATAGAGGACTGCCGAGACCTGAAGGAACAGATAGAAGAACTCATACGAAGAAGGAAACTGCAGAAGTATATAAAGAAGGGGGAATAAACGAAGGGATGAGGACCATATGCCCCTTCGTCCACAAAGTGCCATAGGGGAAATAAAAACCATCACGGGAGGACCATCCACAGGAGGGTCGTTTAGGTCCCTCAAGAAATCATACCAAAGATAGGTGAATAGTGTTCATAACCTGCCTCCCCTAAAGCAAAGACGGACAAACCAGGATATGTGCTTCTCAGAGGAGTAAAACAACCGTATGACGACCTGTTGGTCATTATGATCATGATTGAAGGGTTCAATACTAGAAGGGTTCTGGTGGATAATAGGAGCTCGGCAGACATCATTTACCTTTCTGCCTTTCAGTAGTTAAAAGTATACCCAAAGAGACTTCGTCCTTTCGAGTCCCCCTTCGTTAGTTTCAGTGGAAACAAAGTATATCCCCGAGGAATAGTAACCTTAACGGTCATGGGCGGCTTATATCCCCTCCAGGTAACAAACAAGCATAACTTTTTGGTAGTAGACTCACCTTCATCCTACAATGTGATTATAGGAAGATCTACTCTCAATCGCTGGAAAGCAGCTACTTCCACTTATTGCTTGAAAGTGAAATTCCCAACAGAACAGGGGGTTGGCGAGATAAGAGGAGACTAAGTGCTGGCGAGGGAGTGTTATCCAGTAGTCCTGGCCTCAAAGGAGAACCACACGCGAATAATCGAAGACAAGATGCAAGAAATCGTGGAGAAGCTAGAAACGATAGAGTTGGTCAAAGGAGATCCTACAAAGACGACCCAAGTAGGGACGAGCCTAAATCCCCCGACGAAGAAAGAGATTGTCGGCTTCCTGAAAGATAATCTGGACATTTTTGCATGGAGCCATAAAGATATGCCGGGCATACCCGCAAGCATCATTCAACACTGTCTAAATGTGAACCCCAAGAAGAAACCCGTCTAGAAAAAGAGAAGAGTTTTTGCCCCTGAACAGAACGAAGTAGTCATGGACAAAGTAAACAAGCTGCTCGCTGCTAACTTCATCAGGGAAGTCTATTATCCCGAGTGGTTGGCCAACGTCGTCATGGTCAAAAAGGCAAACGGGAAGTGGAGAATGTGTGTTGACTTCACTGATCTAAACAACACCTACCTGAAGGACAGCTTTCCCCTACCCAGAATTGACCAGTTGGTGGATTCAACTGTCGACACAAGCTTTTTACCTTCATGGATGCATTTTCTAGGTATAACCAGATACAAATGGCCAAGGAAGATCAAAAAAAGACGGCTTTCATCACTAGCCAAGGGCTCTATTGCTACAGGGTCATGCCCTTTGGTGTAAAGAACGCAGGAGCTACGTACCAAAGATTGGTAAACCAGATGTTCAACAAACAAATTGGGAGAAACATGGAGGTGTACGTTAATGATATGCTCGTCAAGAGCAAAGAAGAAGAGGACCACTTGGACGATCTCAAAGAGACGTTCAACACTCTCAGACAGTACAGCATGAAGTTAAACCCGTCCAAATGTGCCTTTTGGGTCTTCTCAGGAAAATTTCTCGGGTTCATGGTGTCGCAAAGAGGAATTGAAGCAAACCTCGAAAAAGTGAGAGCTATCCTCAAGATGTCCTCACCAAAGACAGTCAAAGAAGTACAATCACTCACAAGAAGAGTAGCAGCCTTCAACAGGTTTGTCTCGAAAGCAATGGACAAATGTCTTCTTCTTTAAGACTTTAAAGCAAGCTTTTGTTTGGCCAGAAGATCGTGAGACAACATTTCAAGAATTGAAGCGATACTTAGGCAACCCCCCACTCTCGAGTTCGTCTAAAGAAGGTGGAGACTTATTCCTTTACTTGGCGGTATCTGTGACTGTGGTCAGCGTGGCCTTAATCAGGGAAGAGAATAAGATACAACTTCCTGTATACTACATCAGCCAGGCCTTTTAGGGAGTTGAAGTTCGATATCTGCGCATATAGAAGATTACCTTTGCCTTAATAGTGGCCTCAAGGAAACTTCGTCCTTACTTTCAGGCTAACCCGATCATAGTAATGACAGATCAGCCCATCAAAAAAGCGATGAATAAACATGAGGCCGCTGGACGAATGGTATAATGAGCCATCAAGCTCAGTCAGTTTGATATAGAATATGCCCACGGGCGAACATAAAAGCTCAGGCATTGGCAAACTTCATAGCAGAATTCACCGCCCCCAAGCATGCAGAAGACCCTAAAGAACTTTGGACGATCCATACAGATGGATCGTCCACCCAGAAGAGAGGTGGAGCGGGTGTCGTTATCACCTCCCCTGAAGAGGACGTTTTGAAGTATGGGGTCCAGCTCAAATTCCTTGTAACCAATAATGAAGCAGAGTACAAAGCTATGTTGACGGGACTAAGGATAGATCGGGCACTTGGAGCTGAAAATATCGTGCTAAAGAGTAATTCACAGCTCGTCTTGGGTAAGTCAGGGGAGACTTTGAAGCAAAGGAGACAAGAATGCAGAAATACTTCAAATTGATGAACCAGTTGGTAAGCAACTTTGATCACGCAGAGTTTTTTTAGATCCCACGAGATCAAAATGCTAAAGCCAACGAAGTGGCACGGAGTGCATCGGCAGATGATCAGGAAAAGATAAATGATTGGAGGTTGGAAGAACAAAACTCTCCTAGCATCGAAGAATTTCAAACCTTCATTGTGCATATCCGCTTCAGATGGATAAGTCCAATTTTGTCTTACCTTAAAGACGGACGGTTATCACCGAACCCTAAAGAAGCCAAGAAGGTCCAGAAGTGAGCCACCCGGTTCACGGTACTGAATGATGAGCTTTAAAAAAGAGGCTTCTCCCAGCCCTACTTGAGGTACGTAGAAGAGGAAGAAGCCAAATATATTCTGGAAGAGGTGCACAGGGGAGTTTGCAGCAATCACATGGGGGCAAAATCCTTCGTCAAGAAGATTATAAGGGCAAGTTATTTTTGGCCCACAATGCAATAAGACGCAGCGGATTTCGTCAAGAGATGTGATAGTTGCCAAAGATATGGGAATGTTCAACGAGTCCTAGGGGAAAGATGACGACTATTGCCTCACCTTGGCCATTTGCACAGTGGGGGATCGACATTATGGGCCCTCTACCATAGGGAAAGAGACAGATGATGTTCCTACTTATCGCAATTGACTACTTCACGAAATGGGTCGAAGCGAAAGCACTAGCAACGATCACAGAGACAAAGGTACAAAATTTTGTATGGAAAAATATTGTTTACAGGTTTGAGATACCAAGGACGATCATCTCAGACAATGGTCATCAGTTCGACAGTCACGGATTCAGATCGTTTTGCTCAAGCTTGGGCATAAAAAACAAGTACTCGTCCCTAGGACATCCTCAGGCCAATGGACAGACGGAAGTAACGAACCGGACCTTACTCAAGATCATTAAATCTCGGTTAGTGGAGGCAAAGGGAGCGTGGCCCGAGGAGTTACCAAGCATCCTGTGGGCTTATAGGACTACTACACAAACACCAACAAGAAAGACACCCTTCAACCTAACTTACGGTACAGAAGCAGTCATCTCAGTCAAAGTAGGGCTCACTAGCCTCAGGAGGGAGTTCTTTGACGAACAAAGCAACGACAATTAATTAAATTTGAACCTGGATTGTCTGGACGAAGTCAGAGACCAAGCCTCCCAGAGAATGGCCAAGTACCAGCAGAAGATGGCCAAATACTACAATCAGAGGGTAAAGCTGAAAAGATTCAACATTGGGGATCTCGTCCTCCGAAAAGTGACTCTTGCAACAAAGGACCCTATAAAGTCATCCACTATTCACGACAGGAAAGTTACCACTTGGAGGACCTAGAGGGAAACAAGCTACCTCGTCCATGGAATGTCGAGCATCTAAAGAGGTATTACGAAAAGGAACCATAGCTTAATTGTAAGTAGTCAGCATAATTTCATACTTTTTAATATAAGTCATGTATTCAAATAAACGTATTATTCAGTATTTCATACGTATTATTCAGCAATTCATGTATTCTAGTTATCTCTCTCTCAAAAACCAAAATCACCACCTAGATCCGAGTTAAAAAAGAAGAAAGACGATAAGATTCCTTAAATAGATGTACGTCATCCATATTAGAAAGATGGTAAGATTCCTTAAGTGGATGTACATCGTCCAGATTAGAAAGACAGTAAGATTCTTTAAGTGGATGTACATCGTCTAGACTAAAAAGACGATAAGATTCCTTAAGTGGATGTACTGGATGTACATCGTCCAAACTAAAAAGACGATAAGATTCTTTAAGTGGATGTACATCGTCCAGATTAGAAAGACGATAAGATTCCTTAAGTGGATATACATCGTCCAAAAAAAAAAAAGGATAAAATTCCTTAAATGGATGTACATCGTCTAGATCTAAAAAGACGACAAGATTCCTGAAATGGATAAACATCGTCCAAGAATACGTCAATAAAAATTCTCTAAGCCCCTAGACGGACGAAGAGAACATTTAAACAAAAATTTTCTAAATCCCTAGGAAGACGAAGAGAGTACTTCAATAAAAATTCATAAGTCCCCAGATGGACGAAGAGAATGCTTCCACAAAAATTCTCTAAGTCCCTAGACGAACGAGGAGAATACCAGCAAAAGGATGAATATAAAATGCTTCGATATATCATATATATAAAAAAAGATGTAAATTATTCAAAGGCCCCAAAACATACGGGGCACAAAAAGATTGTTCGTCCAAAAGCCCCAAAACAGACAAGGCATTCAAAAAAAGAAAAAAAAGAAAGGAAAATACATATCATAGCAAAGAAGGGGCAATAAGGTCAAGTTGGAGGAGCATCGTCACCATCCTTATCTACCTCAGGAGGATCCTCACCAGTGGTTAATGAAGCCTGGGCAGCCTCGTTCACCTCGATCTCTTTATCCACGGCTTCAAAGTCTAGGTCTTCTAGATCGACGCCCGGATCGTGCTTCACCAAGTACCTCTTCAACAATTCAAAGGCTTTGAAATACCACTGGAACAAAATGGTATTGTACTCATTAATTGATTAGACGACAAGGACGGCCTTAGCCACGGCAGCTTTCATCCTATGCCCAACTGATGCGAGAAGTTCGTCCTTCTATTTTACCAGGAGCTTCTTGACATCAAGCTGCTTAGTCAAAGCCTTAACTTGCTCTTTGGAGGTATTGTGGGCATTTATGGCAGCAATCAAGTCTTTCCACAGTCCCAAAGACTTAGCCTCCAATGCCTCAGCCTTTGAAGTGGCCAAAACGGCCTTCTCCTCATTCGCCAGATATTGAGAAGTGATGTGCATCGCCTCTCCCAACACTTGACAGTAAAAAGTGCCGTCAAAACCTGAGTTAGCGAAAGTAGCTAAACACTCAATGACGGGGCAGAAAGGAACAAGGCAAGAAAAGGTTACCTACATAAGCTTATGAACGTGCTGGCTCACCATTTGGTGGGAGGGCACGATGGAAATCTCCTTCATTTCCTCTGGCGTCAGGGGCTAGCTCGCCTGAGCCATGGTTGCTCTAGCGTTAGCCCAGACACTAGAACCCATCTTCTCTTTTTCCTTGTCCCCCTTCTTCTGCCTCTTGGGGGTAGGGACCTCTTCGATAGAAAATGGCTGGAGAAAGCCTGAGGTATTTTTGCATTCTTTCCTCCTTTACTTCATACTTTTCCTTTATTTGCCATATTACCAGCTTAAAGTTGCTTTGGAGGAGTAAGTTTTTAACTCCTAGTGCTTTTCCGACCTTTAGCCTTGTCAATATTCCTTCATACTCGGCCTCATTATTAGTGGCCAAGAATTTTAGTCGGACTTCGTATTTAAGCGTTTCGCCGTCTAGGGTGGTTATGACGACCCCTACTCCCCCCCTTTTTTGGGCGGATGAATCGTTGATCTGTACCATCCATCGTTTTGTCTCGTCTATGAGGTCATCCTCATCCAGAGGAGTGAACTCGGTGATGAAGTTTGCCAGAGCTTGTGCCTTAATATTTATCCTGGGGTGGTACTCAATGTCGAATTGGCTAAGCTTGATTGCCCATTAGACCATTCTCCCTGCTGTCTCGGGCTTATTCATGGATTTCTTGATGGGTTGGTCCATCATTACCAAGATAGGGTTCACTTGAAAGTACGGTCGTAGCTTGCGCGAAACTACTATTAATGCAAATGCAATCTTTTCAATCCTTGGGTACTTGGCTTCTACACCTTGAAAAGCTTGGCTGACATAGTAAACTAAGAGCTATTTCTTGTCCTCTTCTCGAATCAAGGATGCACTTACGGCTATGGTTGATACTGCCAAATATAAATATAGGTCTCGAATCAAGGATTGCTCAAGTAACTCTTGAGCTCTTGAAAAGGTTCCTCACATTCATCAGTCTAGGCAAAGGCTTGCTTCGATATCTTGAAGAAAGGTAAGCATTTTTCTATCGCTTTAGAGACGAACCTGTTGAGTGCCTCTATCCTTCCTGTGAGCTTCTAGACTTTTTTTACGGTCTTTGGCGATGTCATGTTGAGTATTGCTTGCACCTTCTCTGGGTTTGCCTCTATCCCCTTTTGGAACACCATGAATCTCAAGAACTTCCCTAAGGTTGTTTCGAAGGCGCACTTACTGGGGTTCAACTTCATCTGGTACTGTCTGAGTGTGGCAAACGTTTCTTTGAGGTCATCTAGATGGGCAAGCTCTTCTTTACTCTTGACGAGCATGTCATCTATATACACCTCTATATTTCTCTTGATCTGCTTGCTGAACATTTTATTCACTAACCTTTGGTAAGTTGCTCCTACATTTTTTAGTCTGAAGTCCACGAACATCTCTACCAAAGTAATAGAGCCCTTGGCTCGTGATGAAAGTCGTTTTCTCTAGGTCCTCTTCAGCCATTTTTATCTGGTTGTATTCCGAGAAGGCATCTATGAACGTCAGTAGCTTATGCCCTACTGTGGAATCCACTAGCTGGTCTATCCTTCGCAAAGGAAAACTGTCTTTTGGGCAAGTTTTGTTCAAGTCCGTGAAGTCCACGAACATCCTCCATTTCCCATTCGCTTTTTTCACTAGGACGACATTGGCGAGCCACTGTGGATAGTAAACTTCTCGAATAAAGCTTGCTAACAGCAACTTGTTAACCTTGTCCATAATTGCTTGATTCCGTTCTGGAGTGAAGATTCGTTGTCTCTGCTGGACGGGTTTCTTCTCAGGGTCCACATTTAGCTTATGTTCGATGACTCTTGGGGATATGCCCGGCATGTCCTCGTGACTCCATGCGAAGACATCCAGGTTCTCTTTAAGGAACTGGACAAGTCTCGTCCTCATCTTGGGACTCAATGTCATCCCTATCCTGGTCGTCTTGGCTGCTTCTTCTTTGACCAGCTTCACTGTCTCTAGGGGCTCCACTTTTTCTTTTTCCTTCTCTTCGATCATCCATGTATGGTTTTCTTTGGTAGCTAGCATGGCCTGATAGCATTCTCTGGCCAGTACTTGATCTCGTTTTACCTCGCCCACACTGTTCTTTGTTGGAAACTTTACCTTCAAGCAATAGGTAGACGTGGCTACTTTCCAACGGTTGAGTGTGGGTCTCTCGATGATCACATTATATGACGAAGGACAGTTTACTACCAAGAAGTCTAGCTGACAAGTCAGCTGCCTCGAGTGAGTCCCCACCATAATCGTCAGTGTCACTATGCCTTTGGGATATACCATGTCTCCACTGAAGCTAATGAGGGGAGAGTCGAATGGTCGAAGCCTTCCTGGATCTAGTTTCAACTGTTGAAAAGCGGAGAGGTAGATGATGTCTGCGGAACTGCCATTGTCCATAAGGATTCTCTTGGTATTGAACCCTTTTATCGTGAGCATTATAACTAAAGAGTCGTTATGAGGTTGCTTCACTCATCTAGCATCCTCTTCCGAGAAAAACATATCACAGTCTGTCTGTCTTTGCTTAAATGGGGGCATTATGTGGACACTGTTTACTTGCCTTTGGTGTGCTTTCTTGAGGGATCTAAATGACCCACCTGTGATCATCTTTATTTCCTCGATCACATTTGGCGAGCATTAGGACGTGTGATCCTCGCCTTTGGGAGAAGATTTATGCTGGTTTTTGCTATCGCTTTTGAACCTACCAGATTCTCCCTTTTTCACATACTTCTGCAATTTTTCTTTCCTCATAAGTTCCTCTATCTTTTCCTTTAGGTCCCTACAATCCTCTGTGTAGTGGTCGTGATCCTTATGGAACCGGCAGTACTTCTTTTTGTCATGCACGTTGGGCGACGAATGTAATGGCCTCGGCCATTTGAGGTAATACTTGTCCTTAATCTGCCCCAAAATTTTGTCAATAAGCATAACTAAAGGAGTGAATTTTACTGTTCGAGGAGTTTTTTCGTCTTTCCTTTTACTCCCATCACTAGTCTGACGATCTGGGCACTCCCTCTTTCATCCTCTACGATCGTCCTCCTTCCTTCCCTTATCTCCTGGCCTTTCCACATCCTTTATGGCGGCTAAAGCATCTTCAACATTCATGTATTTTTGTGCCTTCAGGAGTATCTCTACCATCGTTTTAGGTGGATTCTTCGTGAGTGAAACCACATACTCTCTAGACTTCAATCCTGCTTTAAAGGTTGTCGACTCCACCTTTTCATCAGCTTCGTCCACCTCCAGAGTTTCCCGAGTAAAGCGTTTTACATACGATCTTAGGGTTTCTTTCTCCCCTTGTATAATGGTGAGTAAGTGGTCTGCTGGTCTCTTCAGACGTTGTCCCCCGACGAAGTGGTGCAAAAAGGCGTTGTTCAATTGCTCGAAGCTATCAATGGGACAACACAGTATTTCATCAGGAGGCTGTTAAAGGCCTAGTGTCGTCTTGAAGGTGTTGAGTTGGTCTTGAAGGTCTTTAAGTTTGTCAAACAGCTTAAGCTGAGGCAAGTGAAACTTCAATGGCGCAAGGCATTCCAAGACTGCTGTGGTGAAAGGCGAATCTGTTGCCCTGATCATTCTATCCAGGCTTCGATTTGTTTTTTCCTTAATGGCATTCATCAGCTCGTCCATCTCCTTTCTCATCTCCTGGAGAAGATCCGAGTTTTGTTCATCTGAAGTAACCGGCCCTTGACGGTCATTCCTTCTATGGCTATCTCCTTCATCCTCTCGATTGGCCCTTGACCGATTCTCATCCTGTTGAAGCTAGCCTCATTTCCTTATTCTGTCTGGTGAGTTCTTCGACGGTAGCTACAAGAGCTTGGACTTATAGAGCTAATGTTGCAGAATCCTGGTTGGACTCCATTTGAATGTAGAAGTTAATTGAAAACTACGCTTTTGAACCAAAGTACGAAAATGTCGTTCTCACAGACGGCGCCAAACTGATGAAGTGCAAATCGTCAGTATTTGTGAGTGCGTCCAGATGGAGCTATGTCCTTCTATGTGTTCTGTAAGTATAGGAAAATGGCTCCCTCAAGGTGGTCACCGGTGTAGTGTCTGCTACAACGCCTCCGATGCCAAAGTTAGTACAAGGAAACCTTTTGAGAAGAATAGAATATCAAAATGACTGTGAGTGATTTTAGGTGTGTCTATGTACCTGGTATGTGGCAAATTGAGGTGTATATATACAGCTTTGAGGTTCCTAGCCGTTGGGGGCTTTAATTGTGGCTTTAGTGCCCTTTTTGTAATGCCTCAAAGCTTATGAATATGAGTTTTGATGAGGCTCCAACGGTCTGCCAACTGTTTAGTAACTGCCCTGGGCATTGAATATTCTTATTAATGGTCCTTCTGTCTTCGTCCGTGCCACATCAAGGTGGATGAGTATGTTTGATGATATCGTCTAGATAAATTGAGTTTGTCGGTGCATCATGACCAACATCAATCTTCACGGCTGAGAGGAATAGACCATTCATACCTACACCACTATTTACGACTTCAGTTATATACATTCAAATATGAGTTGACTTACGCCAAAGTTATCTTGAGTACTTTCTTTTAACAACTTAAGTGAGCCTAAGTGATATTGATGAATCCAGGTGAAAGTTTTGTGAATTCTAAAATTTGAAGTTTCTTTGAGCAAAGTGTGTACGTATCATTGAGAATGTCTGTATACACATTCCGAACCAAAATAGGCAAAACATACATTTCAATTGCATGATTTGTTTGACTTCATATGGCTGCACTTTTGCAGCTCTGTTTTCATTAAAAACTCCTACACTCATTCATACAAACCGTACATGGTTTTTATTTTTGGGTATAAACACATGCACAGGATACAAGTCAGTTAACATAATTAAAATTACAACAGTTCCAAACCCAAACATTTAAAAGAGAGTTTGATAGCCTACGTATTAATTGACTAAAGCTCCAAGATGGAACCAATAATCAGGCTTCATATCCAGCATAAACACCACGATTATTGGGACCATCTAAGTTCCATCTTCATGCACTCTTCCATTTGAGACCGTCTGATCATTTCGCCTTCTCTTGGCCCATTTTTGCCAGCTTCCTCTTGCATTTTATCTGCATCCTCTTCCTTTTCTTTGACAAAAGAAAAAAATGATTTCTTGGATGAGCTTCCATCTGAATGCCTCATGTACTCCCGCGCCATCTTAATGAGATACAAAAGCAGAGCAAGAAAGCAAGCTGAGCCACATAGTAAAAAGAGTCCCCAAAAGCTTTTAAGTGGAAGGCGGTCTACGTCTTGCTTTGCACCTTCTGAGCTGCATGCACTACTTGTAAGCCATTTATCATGAATCCTCTGTAGACCCCCATTCTCTGATAGTTTCAGGATCGCAGTTGACATGTCAATTGCTAGTGGCGAGTCCCGTGGAAAGGCCTAACCAATGAGAAATATAGAACACAAAACAAAATATAATTAAGAAACTTATATATTATGTTGTATATGTGACATCTATCACATTTATTATTTATAAGTATTTTGTAATAAAATGGATAATAACTTTAACATTTCTTTTTTGGATATGAGGTCTGTTTGGATATAACTTATTTCGTTGAAAACTGAAAATTGAAAACTGAAAACAATTTTTAAATGTGTAAATAGTACCGTGAGACCTATTTTTAATGAAAAAATTGCTGAAAAGTGAAATTTATGAGTCTCGTGAACAGTGCACAGGACCCACTAGTAGCTGAAAAGTCAAATATTATGGCTACTGTTCACTCTTTTTTACTGTTCATATGCTTGGTGCATTGTTCATGTCCTATGAACAGTGCACTAGGCGCTGATCTTTAAAAAAAAAAAAAACACGCAAATGTGAATGCACAAACATGAAAACGCTAAATCCAAACAATCACATGATAGACATAAGCAATGAATTAAAAACATGTGGCTAATCCAATACAAATATACTATGTCTAATCAAGTCAAACGCATGCATGTGTACTATGGTTCTCTAATGAGTTTGATATGATATATTATTTTAGGATTCAAATCCTTTAGATTTTCTAAAGTACTCTACTAAATAAATTTCCTTAAATCTTAATAATTCTTTAATGATTTAATAGTCTAGATTTTGTCAAGTCAGCATTATATTAATAATAATCTTAATTATTTTGTTTGCATCATTATTATATTATTTTAAGAGTATTATTAGTAGAATGCTGACATGGTAGAATTTAGACTCTTAAATCATAAAAGAATGGTTAAGATTTAAGGAAATTTATTGGTAGAGTACCTTAGTAAATCTAGAGAATCTAAATCCACTATTTCAACCAAAAGCTAAATCTATTAAAAAAATGGTGAATTTGATCGATTAACCATTATTCTAGGACTCTCCTCACTTGTGAGTTCAAACAATCCCTTAATAAGTGAGACCCCATACATATGCATGTAAGATTTTTAATTTGATGTCATTATAATTTACCACTTGTTCCGAAAGTTTAAAATGCTACCAAATGATAATATCAATTATCATTATTCTATCATGATTATGAACAAATGCTAAAATGAGGAAGTATATTTTTAGCGAGGTGTTACGTCCACAACATTTTAATAACAAATCATAGGTGATTAGTTGTTATTGGTTCAAATTTGAATCTAACACTAAAATTACTTTTTTACCCTAACAAAAACAACCAGTAACAACCTGTTACTTAGGATTTGTTGTGAAAATATTGTAGACATAACATTTCTCATATTTTTATGGTTCACCAGTTTCACATTCACAAGATGACAGGAACAAGTAGTCATCTTACTGAAAGTTTTGACAATAATATTTCTGTATGCTGAATTAGTAGAACCATTAATGATTAGTGAATGAACCCACAAAGGAATTAAATTTACCAAAGGGGATGTTCCTTGTTACTGTTAAAGAAAAATCAAATGCTTATAAATGATACTTACAAAGCCCCATCCCATTTTGGTGAATTCTTGACCTACTATACCAAATTCACATCGGGTGGAGAGGAAGAGCTCCATGTATGCACGCTCATCAATCACTGCAGCAACACCACCCTTCCTTGGACCATCCCTCAAGGCTTTTTCATATTCGTTTGGAGAGTTCAGGGGAACAAGTCTGTTCTTATGCACGTTGAGCTCCTGTGTCAAATAATTTTCAGCAAATGAACCCCGCAGGTAACCAATTGGATCGTTGCTCGATATTAAACTTTCAATCCCTTTGACGGGTGAAGAAAGCTGTTCCACTGTCAGTATTGAGGTCAGACTTGCAATGTAGCTCGAATTGAGTATTAAAACTACAAAAAGCCATATGATAAGCACTAAGCGACCAAGGGTGCTGGCAATCCTTTCCCCTACATAAAACATGAAAGGAGCGATTTAGTAATCCTTATTACTAGTAGATCCAAGAGATAGTCATGTTGCATTAATCACAACAGGTCATGTCAATATATAGCAATTTGCAAGTGACTGCAGCAAATTGCTTGTGAAGAATAAAGCAGAGCATTTTACTTACTATGAGAGAAAAACAGAGTGGAAAAGCTGAACCTGCAAAGTGAAAGGCACAAAATTAACAATAGGGGAATAGATAAAAATTTAAGAAGACGCAATTTTATAGAATATTTTTGAAAATGAAAGACGAACCAATAACAAAACATTCCAGGTACAGTCATTTATTAACTTTTAGCGTCCAAACTATCATCATCACAAAAGGAACTTTTCTTGACCTGACAATGGTTACATTATTAGTGAAGGTGAAAAGTAGGGAAATATGTTCTACTTTTTTTTGGATGTGAAGGGCTTCTAGTGATCTCTACCTCAGCATTATCATTTTCTTACAAAGAAAGAATGAATGGAGTGAAAGTTTTACCATAGTAACGTGTGTAGCTAAGCTGTTCCTAATAGAAGCGTAAGTGATGTTACATCTACTATAAATTTTACTATATAAGTTGGACAAACTGAAGCGTCAACTTTAAATACAAAATAAAAATGTATTTCAAAAATCGCATTCAATGTCTTATAAGATTAAATAAAATTAGTAGTAGCTTTAGTATTTTTTCTTTTTCTTAAGAACTCACCATATAATTGTGACAAATTGTTTTCTAGGAGGGCCCCGGAATTCATCATTTGTCCTGCGCTCCAAAATCCAAACAACTGCTCCCACAAGAAGGAAAGATATTCCTGTGACACACCACATCAATGGAGTAAATGGTCTCAAAAATGCCCAAGCACTAGAGTTCAACTTCCAAACTGGGGCCACTACCACTAGCCCAGACTCAATATATGGCTGTGTAAAATCCACCATCTTTGTCCTGTTTGTGGTAATTGTAATGTCTCCAACCACAGCATCAAAGTCCTATACATATGTAACATCAAAACCAGTGAATCAGGAATTATAACAAAAAGCATGAAAAACAAAAGCATATCACACTATAAGAGTAGGATACAGGATTTTTATTCCAATGTTTGTAGAGAATTGATGTACTTCATACTTACACCAGTTGTGATCTTGTGCAGAAGATCTTGGTTTATTGGATTCGTATGCCCATCCCCAAATGGAACAAACTTGTACGGGACTGGATATGGTAACGCGTCCTTTGCAGCATTAAACACATCAATGCAGTAACCACCAAACATATCAGGGCCTTCACCTCTAGAGACAAATTCACGATAACTAACACGGATTGGAACTCCAACTCTCAATTGCCTTCCATTGCTCGATAATTCCCATCCACGAGGCTTTTGAGTTGTTTGTCCTGGCCAGATTACACCGTATAGTGATGGATGAATTGAACTGGAACCATTTGCTTGTGCATTGAGCTTATCTGGTGGTACAACTGATAAGCCAGAAGAATTGGACCAATACCCAATTGTCCTAGACCCTGTGCCAATCACATTGATGACTTCATATGAAGGATGAATGAGGTTACCATCAGGAGTGAACTTAACCTGGCCAGTTACACCACTCATGCTAACATTTAAAATGTTTTCACGCAACACTGACCCTTCATCAAAGACACTCATAGCATTAAAACGCAAGTTTCCTTCACTAAATTCACTTAAACCCTTATCATTTGAAAATGAAATGTTTTTCCCCTGACTGAAAAATGTGTCAAGTGCATGAGCAAGAAGCCAGACAGTGTCATAGGCATATAGACCATAAGTATTTAGTCCAAAATGGCCATTATCTGTGTTTCCTACAGCAGTCAAGTTGCTCCACCTTTTAACAAATTTCTTTTTCAAATCCGTCTCCGGTGTGTACATGCGCAATGTAAGAACCCCCTGAATACTATCCATTACTGATGAATTTAAGGAAGATTCTGTATCTAGTAGAGTAGAAAGCCAATCAGTAGCTATCCATACATATCCATTTCTCATCATCTGCATATTCCGTGCAGCATCAAGTACCTCTACACCTGAGGAATCATAAATGTGCAGTATAATAATCCGAGACTCCATCAAAGCCACCTTGACCAGTGCATCGGTGATGTCAACGCGGTTTAGGTCAGGTTTCATAGGAGCTTTATATGAGATTTTACATCTTTTCTCGGCTAGCATGTCCCCCAGTGCAGCAATCCCATTTCTACCATGATCATCATCAATATAGATTGCTATTACATCTCGCCATTCATAGTAGGCTACAATTTCTGCTACTGCAGCCATCTTGAAGAGATCACTTTGCGTTGTCCGAACAAAGTAAGGGAACTGAAGTGAATTCAGGGTGGGGTCTGTTGCTGCAAAGGATAATAAGGGGACACGGAGCTCATTCGCAATATGTGAAATTATATGAGCCATAACTGAGCGCTGGGGACCTAGTATGGCCACTGTATCATTCTCCATAAACCGCAAAGCTGAAAAACAACAATTAAGCTTTAGTTCCAAAATAGCGCAGAGTTTGTAAAAGAAGGTGAAAATAAATAGACTATGAAATTTTATGACTTGCGCATCATGGAAAGGATGAAAATTTGTGAATGAACAAAAAGGAGATGTTACAGAGAATGTACCCTCAACAATTCCCAAAAATTCATTGTCTAATTTGGAATCCTGCATTGCTAATTTCAGCATAGTTCTATTTAGAATTGTTGGATCGTCATTCACATCTTTGATGGCAGCTTCTACTGCAACTTTAGCAACTTTCCCAATGGAGGAATTCAAAGAGAAAATAGCCCCAATTTTCACAACGCTGGATATTGTTGAAACGTTAACACTAGTATTACTAGTGCTAATACAAAGCCCATGGTAGAAAAGCATAGATACCCGAAGCCAAAACATATTCATGGTGGAATACTCTGCAAGAAACAAAACAACGTAGTCACAAACGGATACTTCCTCCTACCAAAAGGCACTAACATGTACAGAATACAGATAAGCATTTATGTTAGAAACTTAAAATATAAGTGGAAGCAAGAAAATTTAATGAGGTTCGGCTTATGGTATACGTCCATAGTGGAAAGCTTAAGCGACTGCATCTTTATTGCTATATTGAAATGTGTTCCAATGAAGCAATGTAAGTATACATAGGAATATATTAAGTTTGGTATGTTAACTCTAAAACAAGGGCATCCCATGGTATCACAAAATCACAATAGCCCTTGATATTCTATAGAACCATTGTTTGTGTATTTATGATGAGATGCTAATATATATATATATATATATATAAATAATATACTAATATATTCTAACAATACACACATACACCCGTAAATATACATAATATAAATATGTATTTATGTATGCATACATTATAAGGATATGAAGCTAAATGAGCGAAGCATAAGTTGTTCTCTCAGGCCTATGCACATATCACAAGAACAACAGAAAATACCTCTAAAAATCAGTTTAAGAAAATTGCAATGTTGTATATGTTTAGATGTATTTGTGTGCCTATATATATATATATATATATTACCAAAGCAAATACAAATAGCAATGACTAAACAGAGTCATGAAACACAGAAAAGAAGACCCCCCAAATAAGACAAAATAAGCACCCATGAAACACGGGGAAACAAGAACTACCCGGGTGTTACGTCCAAAATATTTTTACAACATTTTCACAACAAATCATAAATGGTTAGTTGTTATTGGTTCAAATTTGAACCTAACGTTAAGATTACTTTTTTACTCCAACAATAACAACCAATAACAACCTACCATTTAGGATTTGCTGTAAAAATGTTGTGAACATATCATTTCTTTAATAAAAAAGGTTGCAGGCTTGAATGAGAGTAATTCGGTTCATATTCAAAACATGCGTAATTGAAAGTAAGACACTGTATCAAAAAAAGAAAAAAAAAAAAAAAGTAAGACACCATAGGATCAAAGTAGTTGCTGGTTAATTTAAAGAGAGAGAAAGAGGGGAAAAAAAATCTCAAAAGTGAGATTCTTTTCCTTTTTCCTTTTGCCAGAATCTCAAAAGCTGGATTTATTGGATACGTTAGACTAGAGATAACTCATAAGTCACTTAGATTTGAGAATTTAGAACAAAAATAGAGGAAAAAAAACCAAAGTCACTTTCAGTACCACATTAATCATACTAAAACTACACTTAAACTTGTGCCAAATTCTAAAAATGCGGCTATGGGTTAGAGCGCATTTGTAACAGTGAGTCATCCATGCATGCCGTTAGATTGATGATTAAATTATTAAATTTACTATTTTTTTGTAAAAGAGAATTTCAACTCATAACGTCTGCTCCTGATAATAGCTCTATCATCAGACTAAGATACCAATCAGTTTTTGGTGTAAGCGAGGATTGAATCCCGAATCTCTTATTCAACTATCAGATACCTTACTAGTTGAGCTAACTGAAACCCACTAAATTCACTATTTCCTAATAGTTTAAACTTTTGTACTGAAAAATCTAATGCGTTGGCCTCACTTATTAAGGTGGAGTTCAGATTCATGCTCAAAGGAAATTGTTAAAATAATAGTTAAATAATTAATTTCATTATTTCCTAATAGTTTAAAATTTTGAAATAATTGGTAATTTATCACATGTAAGAATGAAAATTGTACTAACCTGAAGGAATTTGAAAAGGGGAAGTTATTTACATACTTTTTGTGCGTATTTCTTGTGTACACACTACACACTTCTCATCAGTATAATTGATTTGAATTAAAGTCAACAAATGCAACAATTGGATGTGAAATTAATAATGCAGATAAAACATATGTAGAGAAAAAACGTGCACAAAAAGTCAGAAATAACACTCTCCAACCGAACATATTTGTATTGATTATGCAAAGAGAGTGTACTTTCGAGGACTACTATGGTGGTTACATGCAATAATTATAGATTACTCTAGCTTAGATGTGAGGCCTCACCTGTTATGCGTGTAATACAACATGTGCATGCAGTGAGAAATGCGTGCCTGTTAGAGAGAGTTTCTTGACCCTTTTATATACTTCTCTGACTGAGTTGCCATAGACTTACATCCTGGAATGATCACCAGTACTATTGGATAGAAATTAGAATGTCATTCTTTTGCATTATTGAGAATACCACTAGGGGCATTTCATCCAATAACAACTAGTAATAGAATTCATAATGGCCGATTGATTTAGTTTCAGCACTTGATTACCATTGTATCAAAATGGAGTAGCCACTTCTAAATGGAGCATGTGCTGCTGAATGTTATCCTTCAAGTTCACTTTAAAGGTCAAGGTCATCTCATCTCCTAATCATGAAGAATTTGCCCTATGAGGCATATTAGTAGTCCACTATACTATTCAAAATTCAATTCATCCATCAGGTATCCCCAAAAGGGAAACTTGGCAGGACATTAAGGTATTGATCATGTTTTCGATGAACTGATAATACTCATTCATCAGGCCAGGTATCCCAAAAGGGCAGCCTGACAGGACATCAAGGTGAGTTTAAAAACTTATTTCCTGAAATATGATTATAGACCAAGCTATAATGTCTTTAGGTACTAGGATTTTCAATGGGATCCATCCTTTTGTAGCTTCAGATTATTGTCCTGCGATTCAATGTGTAAGATGCCGCATTTGAAGCCTCTAGTGCTTGGGTTTTCTTCTCCTCCCCTAATGTCGCAAGACAGGTTTTTCACCCGAATTTTCTATCTTGGAATGACACTAAGTAAAAACCCTACTTAGTCTTCATTACAAAGATACAGTGGGTTTATTTGTTAAATATATAATGATCCAAGAGGTCCAAGTATTTAACACAGTAAAAATGTAGCCGCTTAGGCTTTCTCCTCATGTGGACATAGGTTGTTAGGTCAAATTCTCTCTCTTTCTTATGCTTTTATCTATAATTATCTTCATTTTAAATTTTAACGCCCTAGTCAACAACTCAAAAGGCTGACAAGAAAACCCCTAAGAGTTTGTTTAGTTGAAAGGATGAAAAAGTGGAAGAATAGAAAACAGAAAAATAAAATAGAAAAGTAGAAGGATAGAAGAGATTTATTTTCCCCTCATGTGTTTCATTGAGAGGATGGAAAAGTGGAGAGATGGAACATATATTTATTTGGTTAAGAAGAAAAATATGATGATGGAAAATGAAGTTGGTATAAATTTACTTTTATGCCCCTACTACATAATATAATAAATAAATTTTTTTTTTTTGTAATCATTAAATAAAAAATATATATTTCCATTATATTATATTATATATATATACAAGGACTTTTTTGTCCGAAATTTCTGTATCGAGTTTCTCTTCAGTTTTCTCCCCAATATGGGAAGAAAAACATTTTGGTGGGCTTGGGAAGAAAACACTAAGACTTCACCAATTTCCTCCCATAAATCTACACAACTAAAAACCCCCAATAAATTTCTTTCCTCCCCATTTTTTTTTCCATCCTCCCTAAAATCCACCCAACTAAACGGACCCTAAGAGTTTGAGTGAATCAAGTGTTAAAGATATGTTTATGTGTAACAGCCCGAGAGACCCAAGTGTATGTATACACAATTCAACATAGTAAAGATTTGCTAGAATTTTTTTTTCCAGTGGACATAGGTCATTATGCCAAACTATGTTAACTGTTGTCTTATATTAGACATATTAGCCCATAACATAGGCCCAAGTCCACACCTATTATGTGTGCAAGCCAAGTCTCTTACTTGTACTAGTAGTCTAGGGTTTAGCCTAGTATATATATTCGTGTTATAGTTCATTGTAACACAAGTTTTATACTACACTCTTATATAATAAAGATGTAGCCATTAAAGATTTCCTACGTAAGCCAACAAAGTTGAACCACGTAACCTTCATATTCTCATGTTCCTATTTTATACTTCATCTTTCGCATCTACTTTATCATATTCAACATAGTATACATCAATGCTAATATTTAACGCAAACCAAAACAAATGACCAAGAAAAACTCAAAAAAGGCAAAAAACCAAAGTTGAAAATCAAAGGAAAAAAAAAAAAAAAAAAAGCAAAAGAAGAAAACGACAAAGACTTTTTTGTTCAGAATTCTTGTTCCAGTTTTCTCTTCAACTTTCTTCCCAATTTGGTGAGAAAATATTTTTGTGGGCCTAGGGAGAAAACACTCAGACCCCATCGATTTTTCTCCCACAAATCCACTCAACCAAACACCCTAATAAATTTCTTTCCCTCCCCTCTCTCTTCCTTTTTTTCATCCTCCCCTAAAATCCACCCAACCAAATGGACCTTAAGAGTTTGAGTGATCAAGTGTTAAAGATGTGTTTATGTGTAATACCCCAAGAGACCCAAGTGTATTGTATACACAATTCAACATAGTAAAGATCTGCTAGACTTTCTTCTCTGGAGGACATAGATCGTCATGCCAAACTATGTTAACTCTTGTTTTCTCTCTCTTACTTCCACATCTCTCTATAATTATTTTCCTTTTAAGATTTTAATAATCTCAATCAACAATTCAAAAGGCTCACAAGGAAAACCTAAGAGTTTGACTGAATCAATAGTGCACAACACAAACAAAGCATCCATGATAAATAAACACAGATTACAGGAAAACTTCCATCCTTTATTTCTTTTACGAGCAAAGTACAAAGAAAACTAAGTGTGCGTTTGCGTAGCGTTTTTGTGTTTGCGTTTGCATTTTTTTCTGGTCTCGTGCACTGTCCACAGACCAGCTTGTATGGAAAAACGTGTTTGTAACTTTAAAACTGAGTCCCACAAGTACTATTCATAATTTAAAAATTATTTTGCTACAGTATTTTCAACAATAAGTTTTCAGTTTTCAGTTTTTAGGAATAAACGATATTCATACAGAACCTAAAACTTTTGCTCACACAAAACCTGCCTTAGCCTAATCAGCCATTAGGGCTTACAAACACACAGATTTATAATGTTTCCTTACCAAGTACAATCTGATTTTTTTCCTTTTTTTTTTTCCTTCTCACATGCTATATATTGACACCCGTAACACAGCCTAATAATACGTAAAAATAACAGTCGTGGTAGTTACTGCTAAATAACTGCTGCCACATGTTAAACGCTTGTGCTTATGTTTCAGCCCAAGTGCATTGCCCAACACCTAGCCCGGGTCCATGCATGTATAAACCTCGTGCCCATGAGTTTGCATATATATGGTTGGCATGAGTGAGTGCACATACATAATACATACAATCACTCATCTTAACTTAAGGACAAGGATAAGTAAACTTTGATTACAGAAGAACAGGGGATTTGCACTTACAAAACATTAGGATATTATATACCACGTGCGGCACATCAAACATAAAAGGAAAAAAAAGAAAAAAGAAAAAAGGCCTGCGTGTTTCGGATACTCTAAGTAAGTATCACGACAAAATATCCTGCGCTTTTGAGGACCACCAAAGTTGGGCAACTCGCAACTCTTTAAAGTCTCTCAACCAATCAAAGAGGGCGTTTCGAGTCAAAGGATTACGCTTTTTGACTTTAGAATCAAACTCCAACTTAAGTAGACGATTACATATAAAGTCTGGTCGGGTATCAACTCTAGTGCTGACTGCTGAGCACTCGGCCATATAATATTGACTTGAATATATATATATATATAGTACTTGGCCCACTGGGAGGGGGAGCTCCCTGAATCTTAATTTAATTTCCCACTTAACACATTCAATTCACACCGTGTCTGAGTTTGAACTTTGAACCTATAGTATATATCATCCAATCTCTGACCAACTCAATTAGAATGTAGAACTCCAGTCGCTGCATCCACCATCATCTGATAGTGATAGGTCACTAATCACCATGCATAATGACTTCCATCGTTGGGTTCCTTCTTACCTAAATCTCCATTACCCTAGTGCTATACCCCATTAATTTTGTCCCTAATCCTTGGATTTCTCCGACTAATTTTGAAACATTTTTCTCTATTTAGGTTTCTGGTTGAAGCCAATTAGCAGCAATTAATATATGTACATCTATTTATTTTCCATCCCTGTTTTGTTTTCATGATTACGTAATAATCATGTTTCATTGTCTCTCAACCACTGCTATTCGTTATATATGACTTCTTTTTCCCATTTAATTACTTAAAAAATATATATAAATAGTTCAAAAGCTATCTAAATAAGCAAGAGGGAACAATTTTAGCCAACAAAATTTCATTGACGGGTCCGAGGGATTTTCAGATTTCTTTCTCTCTGTTTTTTATTTTTTTATAATTCGACAGTTGGAAGTTAGTGAATTTGAATCATAGATTTCTAGATCTCTACTCTATAGATTATGATTATGAAACGATACTAAACAATATTTGTAATTCTTCATTGTATTTTTGGATGCATTAGGGAATTCTTCATTTTGTGAAACAAAGAACTATAACGCAATTCGAGGGTCATCCAGAAATACCTACGGTCCAACAGAATGCATGCAGTGAGGAAAATAGCAAAAATTACACAAATTTGTTCTTTGGAAAATGGTGTCTTGTTGTGTGTAGTGCGTTTGTATTAGGGTTGTGTTCCACGTTGAAGAAAATTAAAATAAAGAAAGTGAGTAGAAGATATACATTGTTGATTTTAAACTCATTGACTTTAGTTTTTCAGTTGGAGTGACATCGTTCTCCTCCAACATTTCTTGAAAAAAATCATTTGTAGATTCTTAGCAACCATTTGCATAAATTTAAACTTAATTCAAAAGTGGGTCATTTCTAAGTGGTTGAGATCCAACTAACATTTGTTTATCATATTCTACCATATGTAAATATACGGACTCCCCCAACATTTCTTGAATGAATCATGTGTAGATCCTTAGCGAAAATTTGCATAAATTTAAACTTAATTTAAATTTGGGTCATTTCTAAGTGGTTAAGATCCAACTAACATTTGTTTATCTTATTCTACCATGTAAACATACGGACTCCCCCAAAATTTCTTGAATGAATCATTTGTAGATCCATAGTGACAATTTGCATTAATTTAAACTTATTTCAAATTGGGTCATTTTTAAGTGGTTATTCCAACTAACAATTGTTTATCTTATTCTACCATGTAAATGTATTGGACTATTTAAAGTATGGTCTGCATAGGGAGGATTAACCTACTTTTATATAAGTGAAACACAGAAATTCTTTTGAGACCTTGATGCACATGTTGAAACATACATCAACCCAAGATTTTAAGTTAGTTGATTTGGGTCTCATAATGTTGTATTAACTGTTCACTTTTTACTCTAATTGCTATTATTCAATATGGGACTGCATTATTAAGAAGTATAGTGTTCATTAACCTTTACTATAATTATTTTGGTGCAAATTTTCTTTGGGTAGAGAAATACCAAAAATAACATTAAAAATAGTAAAAATAAATCATGGCAATTAAGAAAGTAATAGAGAGTATGAATTTGGATAGAATAGAATAGTAGAAAAGAATACGTATGACTGACCTTGATTAGATTAGAATGGTAGAAAATAATACATATGGCCGACCTTGATTAGTTTGTTAATGATCTATATCTGGCTCCAAAATTTTGAGACAAATGCTGCATTTGCTTCTTTTCAAAATATTTTCCAATCATAAAGTATTTTCAAGCAAAAAAATTTCCAGAAAAGAAAATATTTTCTAGTATTTGGTTTATTCTTGAAAATAATTTGAAAAAAATTTTAGATTTTTAGTTGCATATATTCCTAAAAATGCTTCAAAGAAAAATTTATTCTACTACTTTCCTACATTTTCTCAACTCCCAAATAAATATATAATAAGCAAAAATCCCAAGAGAGAAAGAAAGGATGGTGGTGGTGAAACGGAGGTCAAGTTTGGGGGTAGTGGTGGTTGCACAGAGGTCGAGATTTAGGAGTGGGGGTAGTGTGGTTGCAAAACAGGGGCGCGGAGAGAGAGAGAGAGATCTTTGAGTGTATTTGGACTTTGGATTTCTTCCACACACCAAAAAAAAAAAAAAATTTGAAGATAGAGGCTAATGGCATTTTAAAGTTTTGGAGCATTCGTTTATATTGTTTTCTCTTATTTTTCTTGTAAATCATTCTTTTTAGTTTTTAACTCAAAAATTCATATGAATAACAAAAATCATCTCAATTTTCAAAGTAATGACTTTTAAAATTGTATATATATGGAGTTATGGAATCAAAGCTCCATGGTTGCAACTAGCAAGTTCTATCTGTGATGGGGAGGTGGAGTTTATCTATCATCTCTTGTGAGACTGCAGTTTTGCGTGAAGGTTATAATGTTATATTCCAGCTACTCTCATATACTCTTTTGCCTTTCCCTTTCAGGAATGGCTTCATCACCCGAATACCTCCTCAATCCTCATCCTCTACTTTTCATAGGCTAAATATTCTTTGCAATGTTGGGTTTCCTACGGGTATCTTGAGCCTTTGGCTGCATTGAAATATTGTTTCAAACAGGGATCTTAGATAATTCCTTAGTTCAAACCTTTTTTAAAAGAGTGGTGTAATTTTTTTCAACTTTCATTAATTGCCTCTCTCTATCGGCTCAACCAATCTGTTTGGTTCAGTGGGAAAAATCAGTTGTTGTTAGCTTAAACTTAACAAAAATGGGTCTTCCTTTGGGAATGTTAGAATTGAGAAGTAATTCTCAATAAATTAATTGGATGAAAAATAATGTACATAAGGAGGCCTAGAGAGAGGCCAGACACACACAAGTATACAAGTACAATGGTAAGAATAGGTGACCATTTAAACATATTGTGCTAACGGAGAAGGTGTAAGAGATCATGAAGGTTTATTGGTGGCAGGTTTATCTCGCTCCGTACCTAATGAGTTGATTCTAACATTGATGAGGCAAAGATGAAATAAGAGAAATGACGATTGAGAGAGTACCAACAGAAAATGATAGACAAGTGTCATAGAGATGGCAATCAAATATGTATAATAAAACGCTAAATAATAATTAGAATATATATCTGTAGGGTTTGTTTTTGTTGCCCAAGCCCAAATGATATGGGTCAAAGGCCCAACAAACCCAGAACAATGAATTTGTAGAGAGTGGATCGAAGGTTTAGGCGCTAGCCGGCGTTCACGAAATATGAACTACTTTTTCTTTTACTGAAAAATACTTAGAACAATTTACAACTGGGAGATGCTCCTCGGCTCATGGCCGAGGAGGTTTTCCCTCCTCTCCTCTCCAAAACCCCCCCTTTTACATTTTGCTCACCTCACTTATATATCCCTCTCTTCCTCCTCTTGTTGGTCATCTATTGGCCTTCCACCTGACCGTCTATCCTATCAAAGGTCATATCCGTGCTCAAGTGGTTCACCCTGATCGATGTTGCCCTGCCAAGGGGTTACATCCTCATTAATGCGGCCAGAAGGGTTAGGTGAGCGTATTCAATGCCGAGGTGACAGTTCGCCCAGGGCTTACCCCTTCTTCGTACTGAGGTCTCGGACGACCGAGGATAGGGTCATCCTCGGACCCATCATGCGTCCTCGGCGTGGGCCATTTGGGCCTAGGTTGAAGTGGGCCGAGGCCACCCGATTTTCTGGCCCCACAATATCTATATATATGTATATATATATATATATATAATATCTAAAAATTAAAGCGTAACATCAAAAAAAAAAGCGTACATTAATTTATTATTATATCTATATATATGTATATATATATATATATATAATATCTAAAAATTAAAGCGTAACATCAAAAAAAAAAGCGTACATTAATTTATTATTACTATATTTCTGTTAAACCACATCAATATAGCATTTTGGTTCATGCAGTCCACTTCGGTTTATTCTGTCTATTTTCACTTTGCCAATGCTTTGGGACAAGAGGTTTGTATAGAAAAATGAGTTGGTTTATTGACAACTGTGTCATATTGTTAATGTAATGTTGGTAGGATCTTGATAAAATTAGGAAAAATTCTATCTTGTTAGGAAGGAGTTTCACACATATATACACTTAGATTAGGCTAGACTATAAATTATATCTTGTATATATATTTAAAAAAAAAAAAGTCTTATATTTTTTTTATATAATATAAGTGATGAATTTACTTATATATACTTCATGTTTAGGTCATTTAACATAGAGAATTAACCTTTTGTAAGTAGCAATAGTAAACAAATTTCAAGCACACATTCCGTTATTTACAAAATCTTACCTTATATAATAATTGAATATAAAAATAAAATGCAG
Source organism: Quercus suber (assembly GCF_002906115.3). Lineage (NCBI taxonomy): Eukaryota > Viridiplantae > Streptophyta > Magnoliopsida > Fagales > Fagaceae > Quercus > Quercus suber. Next base: position 46,029 of record NW_027070412.1, read on the forward strand.
TATGTTTCCTTGTAAAAAAAAATTACAAAATTTAAAACACTTTCAAATAACAAATATAGGTAGCTTAATTTAGAAAATCTAATATATTGTATTAACTATATTTTGTTGGAACAATCACATCATTTTGAGAAGGATTTGGGGCTAATACTTAAGTATCATTTACTATTTTCATTTTTTACTTAACAAAAAAAACAAAATCATTAAATTTTTTTGCGCATTGCGCAGGTTTACAACTAGTGTATATAAAAGTTTAAACAATACTATTAAATAATTATGAGCCGAATTGAAAACATATGTTTAGAATGGGTTGTGATGGTTTAGTCATTCCATTACTACACACATGAAAACTTGTAAAAATTACTAGCCTCATCACACACGCTTTCTGTGTGCAATAAGGCTTTTTTTTTTTTTTTTTGGAGTTTAGTGTTATAATTTTCCATTTATCCCAATTTGAGGTTTATACATTTGGTCACTCAGGATTGTTATAAGACTAGCTTAAAAAAATGAACAAATTAAGATGAGAGAAAATTGTAATATAAGAGATTTAAAGATTTAGTGCCTGCTTATTTGAAGGCAGTGGAGCAATTAGAGAAAGAGAGACAAAGACAACGACAAAGGGAAAGAGAAAGCAATATAACATGGTATATTCATATATTCTTAATTCAGTTTTGAGTGATTGCCTTTGAAATTTGTAAGAACCTGGGAATATATGTGTACAATTGGATTTGTTTTTTTAGAATTTGGAGAAGAAAGAGAAAATACAATAAAGATGAAGAGACATGTAAAATGAAATAACGGCTTGTTATTGGAAGCATAAAAACCATTTGTGAGGATGACTACTTATTTTGGTCTCTTTTTTAAATAAACATCGAAGTTTATCAACCAAAAAACAAAAAAGTTAATGGGAATATGAGAGTAGATATGTTCAAGGAAAAAAAAAAAAAACCTTGTACGTAACATTTTTATATGTCTAATCTTATTAATTAAACTTTCTAAATAGAAGAATTTGATAGTATTTTGAGTATCAAACAGATGAAATCCTTTAAACAATAGTATAGATATAATCTTATAAATATGGTGTAAAAGTATTATTTGATCTAGGAAAATGCTATAACTACAAACAATTTTACAATTTTTTTTACAAATTACTAATGTGGTGGATGATTATTGGTAAGTAAAAAAGTGATGTTAATAATGGGTTCAAATGAGAACAAGTAAGAATTTATCACATCAACAATTTGTAAAAATATTGTAAAATAGTTTGTAACTGTAGCAATACTCTTTGATCTATTAAAAAAAAAAGTTTTGGATCTCATTTGCATCTTTGAAATAGCAACAAATCAACAATGCCCAACACGTTGACGATTTCAGATGTAAACAAACTCATAATTTCACTAAAAATGGATAGATCATACAAATTTTAATGATCAAGATTTAAAAAAATCGAATGGTTAAGAAACACACCAGCATAGATCCTAACAATCCAAAAAACTACCCAACCATAAGGCCAGCCAGTCAACCAGTAGATAGATATGTCACCATAAGCAAACCACATGTCACTATCCCAATCTCCCTTACCTTACTACCGCTACATTGGCGACCTGAAAAATTGGAATCGCCAGTCACCCTCTGTTACTATCTTATTAACCACTTCTTTCTAACGATCCTCTCTTTCCTTTCTCTCACTACTATTATATGCTTTAAAAAAAATTATTATTACCCATTTCATTTCTCTAATGCGTATACATTATTTCATTCAATTCTTGCACTTTCTGATCTGGGTTTTTTGAATTTTGATTTGCATTGTCAAATATTTTGGGCATGGACATGTGCTTGGTTCCTTTTAAAGTCCCAAAAATGCTGGGCTACAGTTTTCTTTGTGGCAAAAAAACCGGTTCTTGTGATTTGTTTGTTTTGCAGGATTTTAGTCTTGGATCAAGTGCTTGAACATTTGTGAAAGGACAGCTAGTTGTTGCTGTATGAGCTTTTGGTGTTTGTTTGTCTAAAAATGAAATCTTTATCGTAAAACTATGAGCAATGTGTGTAGTTTGAAGGGTTGGTAACTTCTTCTTCTTTTTCTTCTTTTCTTTTTTTTTTTTTCTTTTTTTTTTTTTTTTATTTTTTTTTTTTTTGAGAAAAGAAGGGTTGGTAACTTGGTATAGCCTTATAGGGAAAAGTTTTTGAAATCTAGCTAAGGAAAGGTTTTGAAGCTATTTCTTGTTTTTGCATTTGATTGTGGTTAATGGGTTAGGATTGGAAAAGAGATTAATTAATGGCCCCAGGAACTGAGTTCTCGCCTCAGACAAATGGTATAGATGGTGGGTCCATGAAGGAAACTAGTGTGTTAGCCGTGAAGGATCAGAATAACAACAACAACAACAACAATAATAATAATGATGATGATGACTCATTGGGAGGCTTGGCCTCAACAAATATGAGGAAACCCCCACGAAACCTCTCTATAATAAGGCACTGCACCAGCTCTACTTTCTTGGCTGAATCAGTGAGTATTATTAATACCCTTTTTTCTTTTTCAAAATGTTATTAAGTTGGTCTAATGGTCTAATAGCCCTTAAAAGTTTGCACTTTGATTTCAAATGCTACAATTCTGTAATACTTTATCAATAATCAAGTTATTTTAGGAAATGAAATGTGTTCATTTTAGAGCCACAATTTTTTTTTCACAATTGCTATTTCAAGTTGTTAATGGTAAATAAAAAAATGGCAACAAATATAGACCAAGTGAAAATTAATAATAACTTGTCAACTCAAGAAATTGTGAAACGTGTTGTGTTTGCAACATTATTGTTTCTTGATTGAGATCCTTGGATTAATAGAAGGATTCATGATTTTTTACTAGTCTAGGGGCATTATGGATCAAGTATCTGCATTATTGTGTCAAGTTTTGTTATATTACAAAAGGCCAAATGGATCTTACAAGTTAAATAAAACATAATGTTGGATTGACTCTATGGATCTCAAAAAAAAAAAAAATACACTTTCAAGCACCATCTTATTGCATTGACGTGTTTTTCTAATTGATTTTCAAGACGGGGAAATCTGTTTGGCATTTGAGAAAAGTCTTCACATTAGAAACACTAATTACTGTTGTTCGTATAGTTATTTTGTTACTAAATTCCCTTCTACAAAATGCTTGGTTATAGCTTCCTTCATATTCTTAGGTTGCCAGTTTTTAAGAAATAACCTAGTGTCCTAAACATTAACCTATTAATATAATCTTCATTGAGTCATCTTAGTAATCTGAAGCTCTCAGAATTAGGAAAAAAACTCATTTTCTAGATTTGGTTTTCTATTGAAAAAAAAATATAGAGGAAAAAAAAAACTTTATGTTTGTGTTTGTGTATGCATCTTCTATGATCCTCTCTTTAATATGCTCACAAATCACAATGCTAGTGTTTGTGTTTCTGTGCGTTTGGGCCCTTGCACATGCATGTGGATTGTCTTAGGTGGAATATAACCGGTTTACTTGGTGCAAGGCTTTTTTTTTTTTTTTTAACGAGCTGGTGCAAGGCTTTTAAAAGTTGAGTTTATGTCTTCTCATAATGCATATCTTTAAGATAGACTTTCACTAATTATTGCTTTATGTTAATTTGTTGTAGGAATCGGAAATTGGGTTTTTAGGCTTGAAGTCACCATCAGATGAGAAATTTGGATTTTTACCTATATTTCGCTCAGGAAGCTGTTCTGAGAAAGGGCCAAAACAGTACATGGAGGATGAGTATATCTCTGTAGATAATCTTCATGAACATCTTGGGACAACTGCAAAATTCCCTTCTCCTTGTGCATTTTATGGGGTGCGTCTCATACTTAGATGAAACACTATTAATATTTTTCTAATTGGAATAAATTTCATAGTAATATATCCCAAAAAAAAAAATCTTATTAATAACTTTTGGCACATTAAAAAGTAAATTTATGCATCATGTTCTCTCATTCATTTTGCCAAACTACATGTGATTAGCCATCTTATCATCAAAATTTCTTTGGTATTTTGTTTTTCATGATAACAATGGCAATTGTAAGCTACACAATGGGGGAAAAGCCTTCCCCCTCCACGGACATACCACTTGGCTATAACTATAAGGTGTAGTGGTGACTCCTTCTTGGACTTTTTTTTAGCATATATCTTTTATCCTTCCTATAAATTGGTCTTCTTATGACCTATTAAGGCCTAGACAACTAAGAGAATTATATAAAATTCCTTGCTCACTCTACCTAGTAAGTCAATAAACTAGTTGAGATCATGTACTGAGGTTTCTTTTATTTTTGCAGGTGTTTGATGGACATGGTGGTATTGATGCAGCATTATTCATCAAAAAGAATATACTTAACTATATCGTTGAAGACTCCAATTTCCCAACTGGCACAAAAAATGCTGTTAAAAATGCATTTGTGAAGGTCGATCATGCATTTCTTAATGCCTCCTCTCTTGATAGTTCCTCTGGCACCACAGCATTGACTGCCCTAATCACAGGAAGGTTAAGGACTGTAATACTTCATTTCTACCTATCACTATTGACTCTAACTTGGTCTTGATGTTTCTGGGCTCTCATTGATTAATGAAGTTGATAACAACATCAGGGGTTGTTTTTAATTTTATGATTTTTTCTTTATTGCAATCGTTTTCTTAACATAGTAATGTTGCAGGACCATGTTAATTGCTAATGCTGGAGATTCTCGAGCTGTGCTTGGCAAACGGGGAAGAGCAATTGAACTCTCTAAAGACCATAAACCCAACTGCACCGCTGAAAGACTAAGAATTGAGAAACTTGGTGGTGTCATATATGATGGCTACCTCAATGGTCAATTATCTGTGGCACGTGCTCTTGGAGACTGGCATATAAAGGGCTCCAAAGGTTCAAAAAGCCCCTTAAGCTCTGAGCCAGAATTGGAGGAGATCATCTTGTCAGAGGAAGATGAGTTTTTGATAATTGGGTGTGATGGGTTGTGGGATGTGATGAGCAGCCAGTGTGCAGTTACAATGGTGAGGAAAGAACTCATGATGCATAATGATCTTGATAGGTGTTCGAGTGCACTTGTTAAGGAGGCTCTCCAACGCAACACCTGCGATAATCTCACAGTTGTTGTGGTCTGTTTCTCCCCTAATCCACCTCCTAAGATTGAAATTCCTAGATCCCAAAAGAGGAGGAGTATATCAGCTGAAGGGTTGGATCTTCTCAAGGGTGTCTTGAATGATATATGAACAATATTTTCTGACAGCTTGTATAGACCAAATTGGAGTGTATGTATCCTTTTGTGGGGCATTTTTTTTTTTTCTTGTCCTAGTGCTGCCCCTTGCTACGGCTGGATATTGCTGATTTCTTTTAACAATCATATTGTACATTTGAGAATCGACATACTTCTTAATTACTTGAATTTTGGAACTTTTCATTTGTACTGTTGAAAAATCATTGGTACTAGTCTCAAACTAGCTTTCGCATTAATTTAGGATTTGAATAATAACACTTACCATAGATAGAGCTTCTAAATATTGAGTCTGGGTAAACTTTTAGCAATATTTTTTTGTAACAACTAAGCCATAACAAAATATCACAATAAAACCCAATTTATCTATCAAAAGTTACTATCTTATTTAATTATTATAATAATAAGTGGTAGATTGTTCCTATAAAAGAAAAATAATAAGTAGTAGATTATGGTGAACCCATGTGCGAGTTGGTAGGCATTGTAACTTTGTTGCAACTAAAATGATATAGGATAAATTACATATTTGGTCCTTATCCTTTAGACCATTTTTCAATTTGGTCTCTAACTTTTCAATTGTATCAATTTGATCCTTAACATTTTAGTGTCGTGTCAATTTAGTTCCTGACGTTATATCTAGGATGAAAATTGTTGAGATGGCAAACGATCGAAATAAAATTTTAGTTTATTGCCACATTAACAGAAGCTAATTTTTTATTTTAGCTATTAGACATGTCATCAATTTTCATCAAAAAGATAAAGGTAGGGACTACATTGACACGTTACTAAAAAGTAGGAATCAAATTGATACAATTGAAAGGTTAGGGATCAAATTGAAATATTATATATAAGATAGGGACCAAATACGTAGTTTACTCAATGATATATTATGATCAGAGTTGTTAATAGGGTAAATTTCACAAACTTACCCTAAGGTTTTTGATAATACCAATTACGTTCAAAACATTCTAAAACCTACCAATTTAGTCCTCAAAAGACAATTTTATCCCTAACATTTTTTTTCCTCTTCTTTCCCTTTCTCTCTTCTATCACTGTTCCTTTCCTCCTCTCTTAAACTATTTTTTCTGAGTTCTCTTTCAAATATCTCTCTCTAATGGCGAAACCCATAGCCTAGCAAACTTTAAAGGATATAACCAAAACTTTCTCAAATGATATAAATCTCAATTTCGTCTAATAAGTACTAATTATGACTTAGGAAGCAAAGAAATTTGACAATATAAAGGTGGTCAATAGTCGGAAGGAACCTCAAAAGAAACTTTTTCATCTCGCAAAAATCAAGCCTTGAAACTTGAGTCTTGACATGACTCCAGAGAAATATATAGAGCAAGACCAAAACCATCTTCATTTTGTAAAATTACAGTTTTGTCCTCAACAATGTTAAACACCACATCCCTGACCTCCACGCTCTAGCCATGGCGTGATTTCCTAGAATCAACCTCGCTGAGTTTGCCACCATCTCTCCCTGACGCCATCAGCTAGTCGATCGTGATCTTCGGTGAGCAAGAAGAAGATGAAGAAGATTGGTTTCAACCTCGTTGAGCCTGCCACCATCTCTCTCTGACGCCACCAACCAGTCAATCATGATCTTTGGCGAGTAAGAAGATGACGAAAAATATTGGTTTTTGAAATGGGAATTTTCTGATTTGGGTTTAGAGAGAGAACTTAGAGAAGAGAGTTTAAGAGAGGGGAAAAGGAACAAAGATAAAAGAGAGATAGGAAAAAAAAAGTTAAGGATAAAGTTGTCTTTGAGGACTAAATCGGTAGGTTTTAGAATGTTTTAGACCTAATTAGTATAACCTCGCAGCTCGAACCCTTTCTCCCCTAGACCCCCAAACACTTTGTGCATGGAAATGTGCTAATTCAGTTACAAAACCTTTAGTAGAAGGTTTTAAAAAAACTAACAGTAGTGTATATCTAAAATAGCAAATTAGGTATATGATGATAAAGAGATTTTACTAAAATTAGTGTCAATAAAAACAATGTCACACACTATACGAAGTCAACAATTATGAACTGCTAAAACGTTTGCTCACTAGAGACTAAACTGCTAAAACATTTGGGCACTGGGCTATTGGACTAAATCCAAAAAATGGGCCCAAATATCTTCTTCTTTTTTTCTTTTCTTTTTTTTTCCACTGAAATGATAGAAACTTCCTCTTTTCTTTGAAAACGGCCCAAATATGTCATTGAACAATATCAGCTCTGATAATAAAAAAATAAAAACAACCTGAACGGTAACGCAAGCTCCTCTTTTTTTCATTTTTTCACTGTATCTGTATCTCTCGGCCTTTTCTTCTTCGACTCTCAATCTCAAACACTATACTCCCGGACCCGCCTCGCTAAACCGTACTCTGCACAAGGTTCTTGGCGGCCGATTGAAAGGTATCCTCTTCTCTCTTGGTTTGTGTGTGTGTTTTGGTTTGCTCCAAATTTGATGCGTTCTGTTCTGTTTTGTGAATTGAAAATGGGCATGTATATGATGCCCCAAGTTAAGTGTAGCTAGTTCTGATATATCAAACACTATTTTTATCTTTTCTTTACACTTTGAAGCTTGGGTATTTGTCATTTTTCCTATTTATCAATGCCTTTTTTGTTGGCTTGCTGCTGTGGTTTCAAGCTACTGTTTTTCTTTCCTCTCTGTTTCTGTTTTCTTCTGTATATACTTCCTGTGTACTGCATCCTCTTTTTTCTGTTCAATGAAATCTTTAATTTTTTTTTTGTCCAAAAAAAAAATTGGTACCGTCATTGTTAGCTTTGTGACTTTGGTTTTTCCTTTTGGCAATTAGTTTAGTCGAAATTTTTCATTTTGAATGGTGGGTGTGATTTATTTTGATAGGTATTCATCAAATTCATGTAATTTTTTATCAGGGTTTTCTAAAGTATTGCTTGATTGATGAGGTTTAGGTGGTAAATGCTACAAGTTATGTGTTAAAGTTGGCATTTTGACTTTTATTGAGTGGAACTAGTATTAGTTTTCATAATAAATAAATAAAAATTATTGTTTGCTGTGACTCTCACCTCACATTGATAACATTTGAAACTGATTTAAAATTTTGGGGTTTTTTTTTTTGGTGTCTAAAGTTTGATGAATCATTGCTATATCACCTTAAAGTTTATTTGGGAGTTCTACTTTAAAAATAAAAATAAAAATTAAAATAAAATAAAATAAAAAATTTCTTTGCACAATTAGTATTGATATATATAATTCTTTTATAATTATGATGTGGAACCTCACCAAGGCAAGGCCCTTTGGACCCACCCCTAGAGAGTAAACCACAAATATTGTCCCACCTGCCATAACCATGTATCAGGTAATCCAAGGGAAACTCCTACTGGGGATTGAACCTAGGATGTCTGGGTTTACAGCTTATCTCAAGCCTCCTACCATTAGGTTGCACCCTGACAGGTACAATTAGCATTGATATTCATAGTTTCATTTCAATCCAGATACAAGTGTTCCATGGATCTTTTATTTTCTAGTGAAATTAAAAGACATAATGTCTCTGGTTAAGATTATGTGATGATCCAGATAGAATTTTGTTAGAGTAGTGCTGCATACTTCTCTTTGTAGCTTGTGTAGATTTATGTTAGGATAGTCACTGTTCTAGATTTATATGTATTTTTTTGAGCATTTTGGACTATAATGCTTATCTCTTGTTATCAAAGCCCATTTTTGTTTTTAGTGCTTGTATTTCTGCAGAAGGTTTATTATACTGATGAAGGTATTCAAGATGCAATTTGTTATTTCACTTTTTTATTGGAGACTTCTCTGCAGTCCATGAACTATGATGGGAGTTTGTAAATGGCTGTTTAGGAGGTGATCGTTAGGCCATTTTCTTTGTTGTGATTTTTACCATTGTACTGCAGTGCAATTTCATAAACTGCAGCATCAAGATTTGTGGAGCACCACTTGAATTTGGAAAAGCTCTATGTATTAGGCACTAATTGTGGTAATTAAAAGCTTCATAGTCAATTTTTATTTCTTTTATTTTGACATCTTTTTAGTCTTCTAGCCATGAATTTGGAAGAGGAAAAATTTTAGCTCCAAATTGGTTTGGAGCTATCTTTCTCCAACCCACTATGTGGCAATCAAAGAGACCATCCATGTGTTGTTTTAGTCACATGAATATTTTAAGGAGTCAAGTAACATGATTATATAATACACATGGATAATCTTATAAATTGCCACGTAGTGGATTGGAGGAGTATTCAAATTAGTTTGGAGCTAAATTTTGTCCTTTGGAAAATTTGTACTGTAGGCCCCACAAAAGATGTAGATATTGCAAAGTACATGATATCATGTTAGATATGGCAGCAATTGCAAATTTGATACATGAACACACTGTCTGATAGTTGGTAAATTTGTATGGTAGAAAGTTCAAAATATTATACATTCCACATTGCCCTTGTGCCTTGAAATTGGGTGGTGAAGCAAATTTCGTGCTTCGACCATGCCATGCTTATAATTTCATGTTACTCATCCAACTAGGATATATGGGTGATATAGGAGATGCACTTTGAATTTGAATCTCTTCTTTTTGGTGGAAATAAGACAGTTCATTGAGCATTCTTTAGTGCAGCATGATTTGCAGCATCAAAACAGACTTTTTCATATGCCTTATGCGTTTATGCAAGATTACAAGGTTTGTGCTAATAATGATTTCTTTTGGAGTTTAACATTAGCAACTATTGAGCATTTTGGAGACTGAATCAAATATATAATTAAAATCACTAACCAATTTCCCCTTCTCTTGTGTTTTTGTTACATAGCTGTGCATGTTGATGTGATCAGTATCTTGTTCTGCTATGGTATAATTAATCAAATCTTGTCAATGAGCTTTGGCCTAGACTGTTTGGAAAAAGACAATTTTGAAAATATAACCACTGGGATAATATGAATGCTGGAGAAATCACTGTTTCAAAAATATGAGGGTCAAAATGAAAGAATATTTTTGTGTAGTAGTGAAAGGTTAAAGATGGGGTATATTTCAAAAGTAGGGATGAGAATGTTCTGAGATGTTTAGTCATAACATGAGCACAGCAGACTGCATCTTTTGGCTTTGAGGGCATGTTGATCTACTTGTCACGTTAACCCATTATTATGAGTGTCATTAGATGCTATGAACTCATGTTTCTATTTTCATGAATGATGCCTATTGACATATAGAATTTGAGGTACCTGCTAGATGTATGTGAGAGTATACTGGATATTAGGCAAATGATGCTATTGCTATTTATCAGTTGATTTATTTGCTGATGATAATGGGAAATGTGTGCTGAACTACTGTGCTGCATTTCAAATGATACCTAAGACACCTACAATATTTTGAGGGTGCAGTGTAGAGAAAGGGTAGAGGAAGAGGAAGAGGAGCAGGCATGTCAACCCTAAAAGAGATCCTAACGAGGCGGCCCTTGGCGGCAACTATCCGGCTGACAGTGCCAGCTGGAGGGGCCCGACCCGCACCACCTGTGGGCCCAGCACTGGGTCAGTATCGACTGAACCTGATGGCCTTCTGCAAGGACTTCAATGCCCGCACTCAAAAGTACAAGCCTGACACCCCTATGGCAGTCACCATCACAGCCTTCAAGGACAACACCTTCGAGTTTATTGTCAAGTCCCCCTCCGTAACCTGGTACCTCAAGAAAGCAGCTGGAATCGAGTCTGGCAGCTCCCGCCCCAGCCATGTGGTCGCCTCCTCCATTACCCTCAAGCACGTCTACGAAATCGCCAAGATCAAGCAGTCTGATCCTTATTGCCAGTACATGTCCTTGGAGTCTATTTCTAAGTCCATCATTGGGACTGCAAATTCTATGGGGATTAAGGTTGTCAAGGATTTGGATTGACTATGTTAAACATTTATTTTTGACCTTCTAGGGTTTTTCCCTTTCAATTTTTCTTTAAAAGATTCGCTTCAGTTGCCATGTTTTATTTTCGGTTGAAGTTGAATGATTTTCTTTTTGTGCTAATGAGTAATGACTTGATAATAAGCAAAGGAACTAGTTACTTAAAAATGGAAATATTGATCAATAACCTTTAAGGAACTTGTTTTCAAAATGTGTACAAATCATATTGAATCTTCTTTCGTTTTAGTTTAAATGTTGAAACAAATTTATGTTCTTTAGACATTGTTGGGTCTTTTAAAGTGGAACAATGTCTAAAGAACATAAATTTGTTTCGACATTTAAACTAAAACGAAAGAAGATTCAATATGATTTGTACACATTTTGAAAACAAGTTCCTTAAAGGTTATCGATTGTTGCTTTAGACATTGTTGCTTTCGTATGATTGTTTAATCTAGAATTGAGGAATTTGGTGACCTACTAAACAAATTGAAGTAGCTTGAGTAATGTGAAGAATGTAGCTTCAATCATGTTACTAGGCTGAGATAATGTTTGTAGTTCATAATTCTAGGATTGTATTGCACCACTGGGAGTGGATCTGGTGTGTGTGTGTGTGTGTGTGTGTGTTTGTGGAGATAAGATTCAGTATTAGTGTGCTAGTATTGACCCCATAATAAGAGTGCAGCAACAATTCTGCTGAGTGCCCGAGTGCATACTGCATATTGAAGGTTGAACAGCAAACCTGGTTCAGCATTCTCCTGTCTAGTTGGATAAAGTTTTTGTAGATTGTGGATGTTGCTTGAATTCTGATACCCTGTGACTTAAGATTGTTGATGGAATGTTACGTATCTTGTAAACTAGGTTTTAAAAACTTGCTATGTCAGATTTTATGAGAGTGAAGCTAGTGACATTGACTTATCTGAAAAAAAATAATAACGTGTCCCACTGTTAGACCTGCTGTGCTTATTTGTATTATGTGTGTAGGTTTACATAGAATAGAGGTAACCATTTTGCGTCATTGCTTTTCTGTTGGCTCCAATAACGTGGATTATATGCCTTGCTAGATGGCTTAGGAGACTTCTTGTTCTACTTGATTTAAACCCCGACACATGAGAGCATGTTAGAACAGTCTCCTTAAAGTGGTGCTTTTGTTTTGTGTGTTTCCAGTCTTGGTTTTCTTAAATGGATTTGCCTGCCTCTATCTATTCAGGGGTTTGGCAAGCCATATACATTAGCTGCCCGTCAAAAGGTACCAACTTCGGCTCCTAGAGCCAGAGCTTGTGGGCTAATTTGTCGGTGTCAGTATCCAGCAGCGCAACAATGTATCTCATTTGGGGATTTTTTTTTTTTTTTTTCGTCAAACTTTTTAAGTTGCAATTAAAACAAAATATGGTTTCATTTATGACATAATCAAAATTAGAGGTGTGTGCGCCGAATGAGAGGCGAATGGGTTGAACCTCACTTGGGCTCACAACTTATTTGAAAAGTGGGTTTAAGATTTCCCAAAATGGGTGGTCCTCGGCACAGAGGCTCTATGAGGTTCTATATCTATTTTCTCTCCCTCTCTCTCTCTCTCTATTACTGGTGAACTTTTCCTCCCTCCCCTGATTTTTTGCTCCAACTTCTCATATTTATAGCTCAAGGTTAGTGGAGAGGTCATGATTACTCCATGCTTAGTGCAAAGGGAGGTCCAATACCCTTGATTATAAGTGGGTGTTTAGGTGGGAGTGAACGCAGTAGGAATGGCCTTGGAACTTGGTTCCCACTCCCACAAAAATGTCCGACTACGACGCTCCTAGGTTCTGCCGGGCACATTTGAGATGAGGTGTTCAGGCGTTATTCTTCCCTCATTGCCCAGTTAAGGTCCCCCGAGCAAAAATTGAGTGATGAAGCCTAGGCTTGCAATCCGTGTGGGCCTAAGCTGGGATCCTGGGTAAAGAGAGATGGGGACCATGGGCCTTACTATCACGTTAGAGCTTAGGTCCCAAACGTGCTTGGGCGTCACAGGCTCGTACAAGGACCATGGGCCTCGCTATTGTTTGAGCGTAGGGCCTATACGTGCTTGGGCATCACTGGTCCATGCAAGAGGTCTGAAATGATAAAATTCAAACTTAGAGGATTGAAATAAAACATTTATGCATGATAAAACCTAAAAATTATGCATTAATCAAAATTAGTCATGTTATAAATTATAAAAATAGTTAGTGAAATTTTTGTATTTTTAAACTTACTTGACTTAAAATAGGTTGCGACCAATTACCTTACATGTTGATTTCTATTAAGCTAATAACAATAATAAAATTTTGGCTAAATGCAAATTACACTCTCCAAGTTTAATTGAAATTCATTTAAATTCTTTGACTTTAATTTTCGTTCAATTGGATCCTTTAAGTTTCAAAAATATTCAATTCAAGCCTTTCATTTAATAATTTCAATATGTAGGGTCAATTCCATAATTTTTTTTTTATTATCAAGTTAAGATACCGATCAGTTTTTAATTTAGGCACGGTTTGAACCTGTATATTTTATTCGACGATAAAATATTTTACTAGTTGAGTTAACTATATAATAAGATATTTCACCGCTTAAGCTAACTAAAATCTACAATAATGAACCTTTAACCTACCAGAAAAGTCCATTTGTTATTTTTATATGATGAGTGAATTAAAAAAGTAGACAACACCAAAATAATAATAATAAGCAATCAAGAGAGTAATAAAGAATATATTTCAGATATATGGATGGAAAAAATTTATATGGATGGACCATAACTAGTCTATTGAGGGTTCAAAACTGAATCCAAAAATTGACTCCGAAAATTTAGGAAGGTTGTTGTTGAATCTTATCCAAAATCATATTATTTTTGTCACTTCCAGAATCTATGGTAGAATCTCACAGAAGCAAAAAGTTTCATTTACCGAATGTTTTAATTGGCATTTAGAGTAGATTTTGAACCATCAAAGTTTTCGCTGGAAATTGTAGTTACATTTTAGGAGGGGAAAAAAAAAAAACTAATCTGAATGCTTATTTTATTGAGTTCGTTGTAAAAAAAAACAATACCTATGTCTATTGAGTTCGTTAAAAACACAATAGTTTTGACACCATTTACCGAAGCTGGTTAGTTATTTTTATTTTGTTTATTGAAGCATTTAAGAGGAGAATTAGAATTAGAAAGCTCAAAATTTGAATGGTATTGTGGAACGATGGCAGTCGCCATTGTCTTTCTTGGACCTTCCACGCCTCCACGGTTTCCCATGCTTCAACTTCATGACCCGTGACCCCATTAATCAATGATTTATCCAACACAGCAACCCCTCTTTTGAGAAACGACACCCCAACCTTCCCTCTCTCTCTCTCTCTCTAAAATATCTGGTAAAGGACTGGAATAGTGTAGGATTCAGAATCATAGAATCTGATCTCATTCATCATCTTCTCCATCTCATCCTCCTGTTGCAGCCATCTTTGTTGTCACTCCCATCCCATCAACAAAAAGACAAAAAAAAGAAAAGAAAAAAAAACCCAATTTTTATTGGCCTGGCACGGACAATTACAATCTCTTAACTTCAAAGTTTGAAACTTTAAAATCCCCCAAATCTGAAAACTTGAACCCAAACCCACAAACCCCATCTGCCTATCTCTCTCACACAAACAAAATTTAAACAACAGCAAGATTAACAAAAATTGAAGCAGATACATAGTTGCCTTTGCCATGGGATTTGACAAGGAAGCAAGCTCATCCTCCCTTGTCCTAAAAGTCCCTCCTTTCCCACGAGAAGACACACCACTTTTAGCCAAACCTCGCAAACTCTCTTCCCAATCCAAGACCTTCGCCAATGTCTTCATCGCCATAGTTGGCTCAGGCGTGCTTGGCCTTCCTTACACCTTCAAAAAAACCGGATGGGTCTTCGGCTCTCTCATGCTTTTCTCTGTAGCCCTCCTCACCTACCACTGCATGATGCTTTTAGTCCAAACACGTCGCAAGCTCGAGTCTACCCTCGGCTTCTCTAAGATCAATTCCTTTGGTGACCTTGGTTTTACAGTCTGTGGACCCCTCGGTCGTTTCTCTGTTGATGTCATGATCGTTCTCGCTCAAGCTGGTTTCTGTGTCAGCTATTTGATTTTCATAGCAACCACTTTAGCTTTTCTCTTCAATTATGAATATAGCAGCTGGGATTTTGGTTTGTCACCGAAAAGTTTGTTTCTTTGGGCTTGTTTCCCTTTTCAGTTGGGGTTGAATTCGATTCCAACACTGACCCATTTGGCTCCTTTGAGTATTTTCGCTGATGTGGTCGATTTGGGAGCTATGGGGGTTGTGATGGTCGAGGACGTGATGATATTTCTCCAGAACAGACCAGCTTTGGAGGCTTTTGGAGGTTTGTCTGTTTTTCTTTATGGTGTGGGTGTGGCTGTGTATGCATTTGAAGGGGTAGGAATGGTTTTGCCGTTGGAATCAGAGGCAAAAGACAAAGACAAGTTTGGGAAAGTCTTGGGATTGTGTATGACTTTCATTTCTCTATTGTACGGTGGATTTGGAGCTCTGGGTTACTTCGCTTTTGGTGATGAAACCAAAGACATTATCACAACCAATTTTGGTCAAGGATTGATTAGCATTTTGGTTCAATTGGGTCTTTGTGTGAACCTCTTTTTCACCATGCCTCTGATGATGAACCCGGTTTATGAAGTGGTGGAGAGGCGCTTTTGTGACTCTAGGTTCTGTTTGTGGCTAAGGTGGGTGATGGTTTTGGTGGTGAGCTTGGTGGCTTTGTTGGTGCCTAATTTTGCAGATTTCTTGTCTCTTGTGGGGAGTAGCGTTTGTGTTGTTTTGGGGTTTGTGTTGCCTGCTTTGTTTCATTTGTTAGTGTTCAAGGAAGAGATGGGTTGGAAAGGGATTGTTTTGGATGGGTGCGTTCTGGTTTTGGGTGTGGTTATTGCAGTCACCGGAACCTGGTCTTCTCTAATGGAGATTCTTGCACCCAAAGCCTGATTAGCACAGATTAATGTGCCAATTATATTTGACACTAAATTACTAGTGTATGAATTTCACTGCTCTTCTATTGTAGATTACTAGTATTATTTGCATAATAAAAGGATTAGTTTGTGCAATTGCCATATTTTGGAGTGATGATCATTGAATCCATTCAATAATGATACAATACATGCTTTGTAGATATTTCCAAGCCTTATCACTAATTTTTGACATTTTAGCTAGAGTTTCGCTTAGCATAGATGTCACGTTACTTTTATAAAAGTATGCACGTTCATACAACCTTTTAACTTTATTTCGTACCTCTTCTGATGGAAGAGTACTAAAAAGTAAAAATCACTATAATAGGTGCAATGACTTATCAGCGTTACCTTATTAAAAAAAAAAAAAGACTTATCAGCGTTACTTACCCAAAAAACAAACATGGAATTATGCATTGAATTGAAAACGAGTTAACAAAGAAAAAGAAAAAAAAACCGTTGGTACTGATTTGGAAAACAACCCTTGAATTGAAGAGGGTGAGAATGAGAACAAAACTTGTAGATGGGAATGGAAAATCCTGAAGAGTAAAGATGGTGGGCTGATAATTTATAGAGAAAGGCCTTCACGAATTGGTCTGCTGCATGTCGTTTTCAACTTTCAAGTCCCCATTACCGTGTTGAGGCTTCAAAACCATTTTGTTGTTCCGTTTTTGAAAGTAGATAGCCAATATCGTATCTTTCCCTTTATTTATTTTTTTCTTCATTATATTTTTTTTGTTGGATAGATAAGCATTTGTGGCTTTGTCGTATCCATATCAATAAGTTCGCGATTTGTCGCGCACAGACAGACTCTTGCTCTTGCTTGGTTGTTATCCATCTCTCTGCTTGGTGGGCTGCTCGTAACAGACGTACGTGGTCACATAACAACATCAGTTTTGTTTTGGCTTTGTTTTTGGACGGTAGAATACAACATTGTCAATGTAATTATTACCTTTTTGATATCTCGGTTTATACGTGCTTTTAGTCCCATCTTACTAAATTACTGTTAGCAGGAATCAAAACTATAAGGAGGATCAAGAAAATAGTGTTGACAGCAAAGATATTAAGCAAGATCTATGCAAATCTTATTCATCCATCATTACGTGAGGATTATAATATGGTAAAATTTGAGTTAAAAATTAGTTGTAATTAGCTCTTTAAGTTCAAGGAATGTGCTGTACATTTTTATGTACATAAATGCATATATGGGCAAGCTATTCCATGGATTAAGAACCTATCTTTTACAGCCTTTTTCATTTGTTTACTCTTTCAATTACTACCATTACAGATGCACACTGCACAGCCAAGGTTAGGTCCATCTTTAATCCTTGGCCCTTGAGATTTTAAACAATGTTACCACTCTCTGTTTAATTATGAGCTCTGCCACTTACCAGCAAAATACTGAAAGATTCTTACACTACAGAACAAATGCAGCCGGGCAGGCTCATTTTTTAATAGATTTAAGCAATATCACATAAACAGTTGAAGGTTTTTCATCTAATTGCCAACAAGCATAGGCCCATCAAATCTCATCTTCAATATTTCATTCCTGATTTTTAGAGTTATTAAATATTCGAAATAGGAGTGTGCATAGGTCAAGTTGAGTCGGGTTAAAGGAATTTTTTTATCCAACCCACCATGGTGGGTAAAAAAAAAATTCAACCCAACTCATCCTATCACATAAATCCAACCCAACCTACATGAGTTGGGTTGGGTCGGGTTGAACCCATAGGATGGAAATTATTATTATTATTATTATTATTATTATTATTATTAAATTGGGTAGAAAAAATATAAATATAAATATATTAAAAAAACCTCAAAGATTAGTATCATTGTAACTCGTTAAAGACAAATAACACTAATGACTAAACAACAATAGTAATTTATTAGGGTTTGTGTGAACTAATTGGCTTTTATATAAGATAGAAAGAGCTAGTTATTTTTAAAATTTTATAATTATATAATATATAATATTATATATATATTAAATATATGGGTGGGTCGGGTTGGGTTTGGCGGGTTTGAAATTTTATGACCGAAACCCAACCCGACCCACTATCAAAAAAAAATTTGTAACCCAACCCAACCCACCAAGCCCTAAAAATTGACCCATCCCAGTGGGTTGAGTTGGGTCGGGTTGGTTTTGACAGGTTGGTGGGTTGGCTGCACACTCTTAATATGAAGTTGTGCACTAAATTTTAGTAGTATGTGTGTATATATATATATTTGTAAAAGTAAAACAATATAGTTATTTTCACATCTGAGTAAAACGCTGAATTCTTTGTTGGGTAGAGACTGTTGTTTAATTATGCCCAATCCATTTAGCTCCTAGCATATTCTCAAATTGATTCTCTAACTAATCGGCTGTTGAATTTTTAAATTAAGCCATTTGTTTCCACTTCCTGCAGGGATCGTAGAAAAGTGAGTACTAAGAAGTTTTTTTTCTTTTTTTAAGAGATTAATATTTTCCATTATTGAGTGTTTGATAGGAATGATAAATAATGTTGAGAAAGCGAAGCATCTTATATTTAATTTCGTACATTGTATTAAATTGTTTTAATAAACTAGACTACTAGAGTGTAAGCTTGTCCAATCATCTATGTAAGGCATCTTCTATCAAAAAAATACATATAAGTAAGACATTTTGTATTTTTTGTCGTTTGTGTTTCTTCCAATTTTGTTAGGTCTTGCTTCGAAAATAATCATTTTTATAAAATTCATTTCTATATCCTATTATACCAAACAAGAGAAATTATCAACATATCTTTCATTTTCTTAAAACATCTTTCACCCTCCTAAAGGCAACCAAATGCGTGTAGGCTTTTAAATTTTCTGTACAATTAACAATGTTTGATAAAAATTTTCCTGAAACAAGTGGAAAGGTCAAGGAGTGAACCATTTGTAAAACGTGTAGCTAAGCAAAAGTCTTTTAACTTGTATTGATGGGGGATGGGAGTATATAGGGGTACTTACAATTTGCAAGAAACTGAAAGAACAGTCAAGTTCAACTGTTCAAGTGCAAGAAGAGAATTCGTGTTAATATTCTCAAGTTTCCACGTTCCAACTTCCAAGTAACGTACTTCTCACGTACGAAGAATTGTGCTCTCACATGGTGGAATTCATGCTCTGAAGTACCTACCTACCCTTGACAAGAAACCAATGAAATTCAGCCGAGTGTCAAACAATGATATATTAAAGTAATTTCATGGAACATATTATTACGTGGCAAATAAAATAAAAGCATAGTGTCAGTGACAACTGGCAAAGATTTTGAGGTGGGAGACCTAGTAGCAGAAGTACACGTGCGCAATGCTGGTGTCTGACGGCGGAGGCACTGGGCCAAGGAGGAGGAGCTCGATCACCTCGGTGGCAATCCCACACCGTTTATGTGGATTCCCTCGATTTGGGTTTGGCAAAGTTGCACATTTATTCATATCTTCATCGGACTCTCCGAAGATTATTAAAATAAATAAACAAACAAAAAAAGAATCCTAAGAAATAACGTAGGGTATATCTGTCTCTGCCACAGCTATTGATCTATTTCACTCTCACACACGAGCTAAAAGATCCTTCCTTTTCTTTCTCTTTCTTTCTTTCTTTATCGTGGGTTTGAATGGCCAATGCTTCTGGGTTCTTTACTCCTTCAATTCCCAGCTTGAGATCGAGAAGGAGGATTCAATCTCCAATAGAGATTTATCAAACTGGGTTTTACTGCCCTGAGGGATTCTCCTTGAGGGTGTTTTGTTCCAACGCCGCTCAAGGCTCAGACAAGCTTGCTTCTGGTTCTGGTGCTTCTTCTTCTGAATCTCGGGCACCCAGGTTCGTCACATTTTCTGTATTTTGATGATTGATCACTCATTCTTCCATTTATTTTCTTACGCAAATGGGTTATCTCAGTTTGTTAATTGGGGTATATGTTTAAGGAGTTGATGTTCCTATATTTGAAAGCCTTTAAATGAACTCGGGATTTCTACTTTGTAATTTGGGTTTTCCTAGAATATAATATTTGAAGATTGAGCTTAAGTTACTAAAGCAGAAGCCTGAATAGTTTCTTATTCTTCTTCTTCTTCTTTGATCAAGCCAGAGGTCAACTCTAATATGTTTCCTAGCACCCCGGCTAGATGGAGTAGGAAACATCTTATCCTTACAATGTTTCACTCATTTTGTGCTGAAGAGTCTCATGTAATTAGCTTTGAAAGTCTTTGAATATAACAAACATTCCATGGTGAAGAGTTTTATGTCATTAGTTTCTTATTCTTCAGTTTATTTGCTTTGTATGTTTTGTTTATGCGGATGGATGTTCTTTGTTTTTATAGTTTCAATCATGTCTCTATGACTGATATAGACGTTTTAGGATGTTGATTGTTGACGTGTTGTCATAGCAAACCAAAGATTCTTGCTGGAAAATATCGGATATGTTCATGACCTTCAACTTCATTCTCATATTTGAGTGACTGGTCTGCCGGTTGAATTTCATCCTCATTGACATGGCAAATTTTATTCTAAATTCCCTGGAGATTTATTACTACAAACGGGTCCGCTTTGTGTCTTTAGAAAGTCTATCGTTCTCATCTTCTCAGTCTAATTATCATCTATTTGCTACTAACTTAAAGCCATGTTGAGTTTTGGCTGATAGCATGTTTACTATGTTTTGTAAGTCCAGTCCAGTCACGGTATTTCATTTGGTTCAATGGAAATCGACTTGTCAATGAGGAAATGACAATCTGACTGATCTATTTTCCTGTTCCCACACTGAATAATATATAGGCTGGTTAGTCAGGGCTGCAAGTTAGTTGGATGCGGCTCAGCAGTACCTACTCTGAAGGTTTCCAATGACGATCTTGCAAAAATAGTTGATACTTCTGATGAATGGATATCTGCTCGGACTGGGATTCGTAATCGACGAGTTCTAGCAGGTTAGTTCTTGCAGTCAGTGCTTGATGCTACCATATTTTATTTACTTGTGAATGGTCTGTGGTTACTTTACTTGGTTGTACTTGTAGCCAAATTTAAAAAGGTGACTTTGCTTGCTTGTAACTCAGCCTTTTGATTAAGACGCTCAAAATCTGAGCTAGAGCTAGGGAAAGGCTGTTCAGCTCTATCAGTCCTAGCCTAGTTAGGCTGAGTTTTGCTTGATTGAGTCCTTGCTCAAGCGGATCATTCAGAATTCACCATCTTTATATCTGAGAGTTCAAATAATATAGTGGTTTGGACCTAGTTGAATTCAAGAGGGTTTTCAATGTTTATGCTTGATAACTTAATGTCTAGACCTGTTTTGCTAGTGCTCCATAAATAGTATGTAATATATATAGAGAAATGATATGTCTACAACATTTTTACAATATTTTTACAACAAATCTTAAGTGACAAGTTGTTACTGATTTTTATTATTGGGGCAAAAAAGTAATCTTGGTGTTAGTTTCAAATTTGAACCAATAACAACTAACCACCTGTGATTTATTGTAAAAATGTTATAAAATTGTTGTAAACGTAGCATCTCTCATATATATAAGTTGGTCCTCTTATCGATGGCATGGTTGTTATGAAATTGAAAATGCAGTTTCTTTATGCAATGTCATCCTAATTATGGAAGCTGTGAATGACTGTTTCATTGTTGCTACTATAGGCAAAGATAGCCTGACAACTTTAGCAGTCGAGGCAGGGAGGAAAGCTCTTCAAATGGCACAGGTTGACCCTGATGATGTGGACCTAGTGTTGATGTGCACATCAACACCTGAGGATCTTTTTGGTAGCGCTCCTCAGGTATCATGATATAAAATCATATATTCAGAAGATCGATTAAATTGAAAGATCAATCATATTGGTTTTATTGTTGAGGTTGAGCAGCATGTATGTTTTAAATAATCTAGGGATGTTTGGTGCTGTCATTCTGAGCAACGTTGGATGCACATAGACATTGAAAATTGGAATTTGATGTGTCCAGGAGTATCATAGCAAGCTGAAAAAATTATTTTGTGCTGTGTATGTTTGTGAGGAACTTAGACCAATTGTGAGCCTTTTTTTCTGTTTATTGATATATCTTGTTGGCTACATAAATTTAAGTGTTCTTTTTTTTCTTAATCTATTTGCTCTATGAATATATACATACACATTTCTTCATTTTGAGAAGAGTCTTTTCTACCATGATTTATGTGCATCTTCCTGTTTCAAAAAGCAGGTTCCATGCATTCTGAATGATGGGATTATGAGACAGCAGTGGGTTTTATATATATAAAGTTATTGTATTTTACATATCCCTTTTTTTGCATCATATACCAACATTTAATCTCTTATTTCAATTTAAAAACATCCTACTATGCACCTAGAAACTTAATTTGCTCATTTTCCATGGCAAATTGGCATTGACTCCTCATTGTAGTTATAAAAGTGTAATAGGAAGATATTTTGGGTGTGAACGTCCAAGTGTAACATGTCTTTGAGACAGATGCTGTCTCTAATTAGCCCATGCCATATATAGTTTTAGAGTCAGGCCTGAATTAGCAAGCTAAGTATTATGCTCTACAAGCCTGGTTTGGTCGGACCGAAGGGTTTAACTTCAGGTCAACTACCCTTAACCCTGGTAGGCCTTGCTTAAAGTCACTGCAGCTTTATATCGTGGTAGTTAATTCCATTTAAATAATTATTCGAAAGCATACTTGCCCTGAGCTTAGAGTGATTCTACTTCACCTGGTATTATAACCACTCTAAGAGTCTTACATGCTATCATTTTTGTTGTATTGTAATTGTCAGATCCAAAAAGGACTTGGCTGCAAAAGCAACCCTTTGGCTTATGATATTACTGCTGCATGTAGCGGATTTGTCCTGGGTCTAGTATCAGCTGCTTGTCACATTAGGGGTATTGAATTTGTTTACTTTTCTGTAAGGGGATCTCAATATCTTCTGTGATTAAAAGAATTAACCTATAGCTCTGTAAATTGTAGGAGCTGGGTTTCAGAATGTTCTAGTGATTGGGGCTGATGCTCTTTCTCAGTATGTTGATTGGACTGATAGAAGCACCTGTATTCTCTTTGGAGATGCAGCTGGTGCCATATTAGTGCAGGTAATGGCCTTTATTTTGGTTTTTGACTGTTATAGCATATGTAAACAGTTACAGTTCCTTGCACTTCTAGCAAGTAAAGACTATTATCTTATCGTCTCTGAATTTTGGTCCAAGTTCAATTTTCATCTCCAAAATTTAAGTTGTAATTTCCTCCCCAGAAATTTTTAAAAGGTGTTAGTTTTTTCCTATTGCCCATTCTAGCCTTTCTAGGTCACCTCAAATTTTTAACTTGCCACATCAGTACACTATCACATATGCAATTCCCTTAACAGTAAATGGGACGAAAGGACCTTTTAAAAAATTTCATTTATGAAGCTACAAATTTTTAAAATAGAGAGACAAAAATTGGACTTGGATCAGTTTTCGTACAGAAAGTATGTTTAAAATTTTTTTGTGTCCCTTCAATTGAGAACTCTAGAGTTGGCTTCATTTCATGATTGATACTTCGTAAAGGGAAGTAGAGATCTAATATTATCCTCTAGATTTAAATACAATTACATTCGGTTTGTTCATACAAGGGCTTGTCATAAAATTAGTGCAAAGTTTGAAGGCTAGAGCAATGATTTGGCTGATTAACAGCATATTCTTTCTTATAAGCCTCAACCCTTGTTTTTGAATTATTTCTAGTTTACATCCTCTTGACTTCCACATGATGGCACAAAATATATAAAGAAGTATTTGTTGTCATCTGTTATAAGTGGAGGCTATGTTCCTGCAAGAGAAACTTCCATGTTAAAGCTGGGTCTCCATATTTGAGAATTTGTGTGATCAAACACCTGAGTGCTCACCCCTACTGGGCACTTGTATCTTGTACTCATCTATTTAACATCTGTTCACATTCTTGGAAGCAAAGAGTTAAAAAGACGATTACTGCTGTGAATTCTGACCACTCTATAGACAATTATCTTTCAGCTATATCTGTTTCTGAAAAATTACTTTCAGTACTAGACAAAAAATCTCATGGGTTTCCAATTTTTGACACTAGGGTTGATATCCCTATTATTTTCGGTGGGGATTTTGGTTCAATTGTTGCTTTAATAGGATAACTACATCATACCTACTTTTAAACAGTTTGCCAAGAGAAATCTAGCTCAATTGGCACCTCCCCTGCTATCGAATTATTAATAAATAAAAATAAAAAATAAAAATTACTTTTAAACAGTTTGGCTAAGGGAAACAAAATTTTTTATTTATTTTGATATAACAAGTAACAACTATTCTGCAGGCATGCGACAGCGAAGAGGATGGCTTATTTGGTTTTGACCTACATAGTGATGGTGATGGCCAAAGGTATGTGATTCTAGCATCTTTACTAAACTAAGTCTGCACTTGCTTCTTTGAGGAATGTGACTGAGCACTTAACCTCTCTTTATGCAGACATCTAAATGCCACCATCAAAGAAAATGAAATGGATAACGCATTGGGATCTAATGGTTCGGTGTTAGACTTTCCACCAAAGCAATCCTCATATTCGTGTATTAAAATGAACGGCAACGAAGTCTTTCGCTTTGCTGTACGAAGTGTGCCACATTCAATTGAGTCTGCCCTTGAAAAGGCTGGTCTCCCTCGGTCTAGCATTGATTGGTTACTACTTCATCAGGTATGTAATGTATTGCCTACAAACTGAAAAATAAAATCTTACGTTTTCAACAAAAGATATAACCGATAACTCAAGGTCTATCTAGGAAATCTATTCAAGACTGTAGCGTGTTGAATGATATCTCATATGCTGTCATTAATTTTGTTCTCACTAACCTTATCCTCAACCAAAAGGATGGGGACAAGGAAAAGATAAAAATTTATTGGTCAAATCATTGATGTTGAAGGTTTTAGCACAAAGTCATCTCTTGATGCTACAAAAACAAAAGTGGGTCAGGACTCCTGCTTTGTTATCAAATTGATTTAAAAGTCAAATTGATTTGGTGTTCTTAACTAGCACAGTACTAGCCCAGTGCTGAGTTTTCATACACAAGATAAATGATAAAAATTTGCCCGGAGTAAATACTCTTTGAAAGGACCTTGTTACACTGCTAAGATTTTTCACAAAATGGTAGACATATCCCATATTGGCGGTGAAAAGGTAATAACAGAGATCGATAAATGCAGGCAAATCAGAGGATCATTGATGCAGTTGCTACACGGCTAGAGGTCCCACCCGAACGAGTCATATCAAATTTGGCAAATTATGGTAACACAAGTGCTGCTTCCATTCCATTGGCATTAGATGAAGCTGTTCGAAGCGGCAAGGTGAAGGCAGGCCATACTATAGCAGCTGCAGGATTTGGAGCAGGTCTTACTTGGGGTTCTGCTATTGTCAGATGGCGATAAAACCTCAATTAAACGGCCAATCACCAATACAGAAGACATAATAGATTTTGATATGAAGTGCAGTTCAGCTCTCCAAATCTTGCTACCCATTCCATTTGTATCAGAGATATACTGGGGGGGTTTATTGTCATATTTTCCATCAGCCCCCTTTTGTTTGTTTATCTTTTGTTAAATTTTAGCTTTGATTGACAACCTTAATAAAGTTCATTATTTTCCTTAAATTCCAATAATTTACTTATTTTTTATCACATTGGGAGTTTTGTGCATTAAGTACAACATGTCTTCCTTCTTTTTCTCCTATTAACCTCCTAGAATGATGTTTTTTTCAATTTTATGTTCAAAGTTATGTTTTTTTTTTTTTTTTTTGGTTTAATGAAAATATTTTAACATACTGAAAAAATGTCCAAATTGACTTTTACTTTTATGGTTTAAATTTTAAATTTTTATGGTTAACGAACTAATTTAGAAGTAACCCTAAACCCAAAGTATGTAAATAATATTTTAGCCTAACTGTTAATTATGAAGCCCAAGTATTCGGCCCAGGTTCTTGCTCAAGCCCCTTCTCGAATCAGGTGGATCCCTCTAACCCCCTCTCTCAAGGTTAATTTTGATGGAGCAATTTTTAAAGACTCAAAAGAGGCCAGCATGGGGGTTGTGGTGGAAAACGATCAAGGATTGGTTCTAGCTTCCCTGTTGGAAAAAATCTCTCTTCCCCCTTCATTTGATGATGTTGAAGTTATGGCAGCTATGTGAGCCATTCTCTTTGCTCATGAACATGTTTTCTTTTCCGTTATTCTTAAAGGAGATTCTGAAGTAGTAATCAATACCCTTAAAACTGAAGAAGGGTCATTTGCCTCCTTTGGTCACCTCCTTGCTTCGATACAAACTACTATAAATGTCTTCAATAATATCTCTTTTTCACATACTTATAGATTAGACAATTTTATAGTTTATAACCTAGTTAAACATACAAGATATATTAATGATTTTTTTTTTTTTTTGGTAAATGAAAGATGTACCTCCACACTTGCATGATGTTTTCCTTACCAATCATGGCAAATTTTTTTTTAATGAAAGTTTGATATCTTTTTTTTAGGAAAAAAAAAAGAGTAGTGTGAAGCCAAAAAGGTTTTTTTTTTTTTTTTTTTTTTTGAATTTCCAAGAAGGTTATGTTCAAGGATGCTATCCGATTTTTTAATTTGGGTTGAAATTGGTCGTTGCTGAATAAAGGCCCATATGTCGGACACAGGAAGATGGGCCCTAAACGTGTAAATGGCGGATGAAGGATGACTAAAAAAACGTGTAAATAGTTAGCATTGGAATTGGGAAAGACTAAAAAAACCAATAGAAGAAGGCAGGTGGCCGACGCGCGTCATTGGGAACATCGAAGGATCAGATCAACTGCTCCTAAACATTATATGATCACTCCACTCCACCTTCGTTACCTAATTGGTCAATTTCTTACTCTAAATAGTTACAGGGTTTCCTTCTCAAAAAATAAAAATAGTTATAGGGTAAATCAATGATGTTTCATAATAAATTATAAATAAATAAAAGGTAAAACAATGATGCCAAAGACACATTATTATTGATATTATTATTACCATCAATTATAATAAGTTACTATATAATAACCATCGTGAAAATATTGTAAAAACTATTGTGACCTTTTCTTGATAAGAAAAAAATGTGATGTCCCTTATCTTTAAACTTTTCTAGGATATATCTAATATCTCATCATTAAATTTTTTTTTTTAATGTATTCAATACTATATTATTTAAAATTTTTAAATATATCCTTAAATTATTAGATGAAAAAAGAAGAAGAAATTTTAACCGGGAAATGAAAAAAAAAATTGGAAAGGACCATACCAAAAAAGGGGTAAGTAAGAAAAAAAGAAAAAAGAAAGAAAGTAAGAATGAAAGAGAAGAGAGCTTAGGCACAAAAAGAAAGAGCCACCCCACCACACCACCACCAGTCAGTGCCAGAGAGATGGGAAAGAAATAAAGAGAAAAAAGTGGAGAGAGTCTTGTATTGAAGGCCACACAACACAAGTCCACAACCAAACACAACCTAAAAAAAAATAACATCAACAACAACAACAACAACTCCAAATAATACTCAAAAATATAGAAAGAAAGAAGAGTCTTATTATTGTACAAAAAGCATTAAAAAGCTAACTGCACACAAATAAAGAAAAAGAAACAAAGAAAGAAAAACCAACAAAACAGAACTACTCATCATCCTCTCTCAAACTTTGTTCATTTTTTCTCTTTGTGGGTCTTCTCGAAATCTCAAAAACAAAATCGAATTGGATCAAACCGAATCTAATCCAATCCAATCAAATCAAATCAAAGCAGATCAGACGGTCGATAGAGAGACAGACAGACAGAGATGTCGTGTTCATCATCATCAGGGTCAGAGGAAGATGAGGAAGCAATGGACTGGTACAGAAAAGGAGGATACCATGCCGTGAGAGTCGGCGATCAATTTGCCGGTGGCCGATACATCGCTCAGAGAAAGCTCGGTTGGGGTCAATTCTCCACCGTATGGCTCGCCTATGACACTCGCACCTCTGTACGTATTTACTTTTTTGTTTTCATTCACTCTCTGAAAATATATGTGTTGGATTTATCAAACCTGATTCGTTGGAATTTAATGGTTTTTTGGATCAGGTTTTTTTTTTTTTTTTTTTTTTGTCTGTATCTATGGATTAAATGCTTGCCAGAGATATTGGATTCTTTCCCTCTTGGTGTTATATTTTATTACAAACAATCCAATTCACATGAAACTACCTGGGTGCTTATAAAGGTTTAAACTTTTGATACCAGATTTTTGTTTCAGTTTTCATTTGATAGATACCATATGATTTGAAAATAGCCCAAGATACCAAATGGGTTTTTTTGGGGGGGGGGGGGGGTGGGGGGGTGGGTGTTGACAGGGTTCAAACCCGAGTCCCTTATTTGAGGATTAGGAGAGTTTATTAGTCAAGTTAGCTGGAACCCACATATGAGTTTCAGTTTTGATCTAATAAAATGATGATCTATTTAGTTACGTTACCAATTGATCTGAATTAGGCACTATAATTGTAGACAGGTTTCCTCAAACACATAGACTAACATGGTTCTGTCTGGTTTAGTGGTTATGCAAAATGTAAATGCTAGCAATGTCATTTTTCCCTACTTTAAAAATCATTACTATTTGGCTAAGGTTACAATATTGATTCTTTTTCCTTTTTCTGGGCAAGACCAACTCTTGCATCTATTTCAGTCTCATTTACTTTTAATCTATTTGTTAGGATTTTGTGGCTCTCAAGATTCAGAAAAGTGCAGCTCAATTTGCTGAAGCTGCCCTTCATGAGATTGAAGTCCTTTCGGTTATTGCCAATGGTGACCCCTCAAATTCGAAATATGTTGTGCGACTTGTGGACCACTTTAAGCATACCGGCCCAAATGGTCAGCATCTTTGCATGGTCCTTGAATTTCTTGGTGACAGCATACTTGGGCTGATCAGGTATAACCGATACAAAGGCTTGCGATTGAATAAAGTTAGGGAGCTCTGCAAGTGCATTTTGATAGGCCTGGATTACTTGCATAGAGAACTTGGTATAATTCACTCTGACCTTAAACCAGAAAATATTCTTCTCATTTCTACCATTGATCCTACCAAAGACCCAATTAGGTCTGGGCTCACACCAGTTCTTGAAAAGCCTGAAGGGAACCCAAATGGTGGGGTTACGAGTACCATTGAAAAAAAGTTGAAAAGGAGAGCAAGGAGAGCAGTTGCTAAGATATCTGAAAGAAGAGCCTCCATGGGAGGAGCTGCAAAATCTGGAAGGAACCTGGATGGGATTGATATGAGATGCAAGGTTGTGGATTTTGGAAATGCATGTTGGGCCGATAAGCCATTCTCAGAAGAAATCCAAACAAGGCAGTATAGAGCTCCTGAAGTTGTGCTACAAGCGGGGTATTCCTTCCCTGTTGATATGTGGTCATTTGCTTGCACTGCATTTGAACTTGCTACTGGTGACATGTTGTTTTGTCCTAAGGGCGGGCAAGGCTTTAGTGAGGATGAGGTAGGATGGTTTGCTTCTTCTTTTTTTCCCCTACTGTGTTTGATCCATTGCAATATGCTGCACCTTAGGAATTATAATCTGTTAGACTGAATAAGTTCATTATTTATCTTGGAAGTTATGAACGGAAATAGCAAATAAGGGAAGATTAAGGATAATGGAAAATATAACTCAACAATATGACTCTCTCTGTTTATATATATATATATATATATCCATATCTGACTAATGTAAAATTTGAGTTTTCTTGTTCTTCACCCATTCTGTTATTTTTTAAGTAATGAGCTTTAGCCTTTGGGGCATGTCACATCCCACTCATTACCCCATCCCCAAAAAAAAGGGGAACAGGGGAAAAAAATAAATTAAAGGGTACCATGTGTGGTGAGCCTAAAAAATAACAATAAAAGTTTTCTTCCTTTCTTCATAATGGTCCCCCATTCCTACAGGAGATAGGTAGCGGATGGGAAGATAAATATGGAGGAAAAAAGAAATTGTATATATAATCATACGTAAATAAATACAAATTTATATTTAACTGGACTTGGATTCCTTTCTTGGTGCGGCATAAGTATGAATTACCATTTTACCAGCATGTCTTAAAAAGCTGATTTTGAATTTTCATATCATTGGTGTGGCAGATGGAAGATGAGCAATTTAAAAAAAGCTTCTAACTGAAATTGATTGTGTGATAATTGATATGGATGTTTACTGGACTTTAGGTTTCTTTCTAGGGATTATGGGCAGCATATATTCCAAGAATGACTTTCCTAATTATTAACACATGGTGACCTTAATTTCATGTCATTGATACCCACCTAACAACTTCCTTGGAATGATCTAAAAAAGGAAAGAAATTGAATTGCATTTCCCTTTAACAAATTAGTTCTTGATTGATAATCTAAATGGTAATTGCAACGTTAGTTATTATCAAGTAATCATTTTGCGAATTAGCAATGTTCATGTCAAATGTCTTTTTGAGTATATTTAGATATAGCAATTTAACGGTACTTTTCATTTGGTTGGTTTCAGGATCACCTTGCTTTAATGATGGAACTTCTTGGAAAGATGCCTCGGAAGGTGAGCAGATTATTCTGCCACTGGCCTTACATGGTTACTATATCCAATAACTTTGATTTTCATTTCTCTTGTGCTTGGGTGGGCAGATAGCTATCGGAGGAGCACGGTCCAAAGATTACTTTGATAGACATGGGGATCTAAAGAGGATTCGGAGGCTGAAATTCTGGCCACTTGATCGATTGCTGGTTGATAAATACAAATTTTCAGAGAATGATGCTCGTGAGTTAGCAGAGTTTCTTTGTCCGCTTTTCGATTTTGCACCAGAGAAGCGACCAACTGCTCAGCAGTGTCTGCAACATCCATGGCTCAATCTCAGGAATTCAACTCAGGATGGGATGAAAGACGAAGCTAATCTGAAAAATGTGGATGTTGGGATGAGCAACCTTCAGATTAAGGTGGGTAAGTGAAGAAGGGATGAAAGGTGTTGACACAGCCACGTGACTTTCAAGTCCCTCCATCCACATGTATGACCATTGATTGTGATCTATTTTTTGGTTTGATACAATTCTAATAAGATTTATTTTTTTATTATCTATAAGATGTAAAATAGTAAGATTCATGTGAGGAAATGATGCAGCAAGATATTTTTTTACTGCAATTATAGATACTCTGGTGGGTTGTACGTAGCTAACCTGATCAATTGATATCTATGTTCTCCACCTGTAATGATTCATGATTGAATTTTTTGCATTGCATTATTAAGACACATGCCCAGTTGGGGACTCAAAAGAGAATGAAAAACCGACAGATTGACAGTGGCTCCTTTTCAGTGTTAGAGCTAGCTTTATATGCATCAGTACTGACCTTAGTGGCTTTTTATTACATATTGATTGCATTGCATCCAATTAATGTAGCAATTGGCGAATGTGCCTTGGAGTAACAGGTTGTGATACAAAATTATGTATATATGGATTTCATATATTATTGTCATGTTAAAGCCCACAAGGAATGGTATGCCACAACTGCCATCACAAAACAACTTTCATTCCAAAATTTCAGAATTGGCTATGGATATTCAACAGGCTAATCAAGATTAATCGCATGTATTTTTTTTGTTATTCTATTTTATCCAAAATTATACTTTTTGTTACCTCCTTAACTGAGATTTTTTTTTTTGCCCTACTTTTACTAATGTTATTTAAAGTCTTTCTTTACTTTTTTTATTCTCTTGACTTAAATCAATTTAGTCTTCCTCACTGCAGCATTAATCACTCTTCTCTGCAAGGGATTTGTATTTTTTAATAAAATGTCTCCTGGATATGGTGCTTATTTAGATTTTGCCGTAATGAGAAATGATATATATATATATATATATATTGGGCTTGAATGAGGCCATGAATAGTAGTACTATTACAAAGAGCAGCTAGTTGAAACTTTTCACCCTTTGAACACATTAATGAGTTAATTCAACAGAACCCAAGAATTAATGTTCTAATCTAATTCTTACTTTATTGCTATCTTCAGATGAAGGAAGAAAAGTCATACCCTAAACAGGGTGAAAATAATTTAACACCTAAATGTACTGTAAAGTTTGATTGCCAAATATAATACAAGCAATCGATGATGGTCTTGTCTTAATCATGGCCACCTTATTTAGAAAAAAATTGCTATGAATATCATCTAAAATTGGTCGATACAATTACCTTTTCTTTTTTTTTTGAGAGGGGATACAATTACTAAATGCCAGAAAGTCAAAGATGTGATGAATGATGATACCTTCAGTTCGGGAATTCAATAGTTCATATATGACCCAAGTGCAGATAGCATTTATGAAGGAAAGGATTTGGCAATTTTGGCACTGGAGACCCTGTGCACTTGTGAGGCAACTTGCACTGTATGATTTAACTCTCAAAATCATGTGGGTCCTCTTCAAACTCTGCTTGTTAAGCAACGTAGTACGGCTGTGACGGATATTCAATTAGAGTTAATTTGACAATGACGATTCATAAATTTGTCTATTTATATTAATAAGTATGTGTTTATTATTGTTTTAAAAAGTTAATTTTTTTTATTATTTAACTTATTTTTGTTAGTATTTATAAATTTCATTACACGTTTAATACTATTTATAAGTCTTATTATACTATTTCAACCAACTTTTAATTTTATTTATAATATTTTTAGAAAAAAAATTCAATTTTCACTAAATAAACCATTCCAAACAGGTTGTAAATCATCAAACTCATTAAATTATTTAAACAAACAAATGATCGCGTGGTTAAGTGTATACGTGTTCAATTAACACGTAATGGGTTTGAAAAATTTTCTCAAAAATTTCGAAGAAGTTAATTAACGTGTGTTGTTGGAACAACGACTTGCACCTAATATTTTACGCTTGTCGTATGAAATTAATACACGTCATGAATCCTTGATGTGTATGTGAGATACTTTTTATTAAGTGTAATTGACCAATGATGGGACAGCATCAGCTAGCAAATAGAGAAATCATTTGCATTTTCTCACATGGATTAGCAGATCACCTCATTTTCTACAACTTTCTTCTCTTTTTAGGAGTTTTTTTTTTGGGCATAAATAATCAATGAGTGGAATTAAGATGTTTAGATTTTGTTAGAGTAACTCTAATTTTTAAAATTTTATCCATCAATTTTGAAATAAGTTAATTAAATTTTATCATATAATTAAAAATAAATGAACAATATTTTAGGGAGTCTATGATATATTGCCCTGTTTGGTATGCGAGTTTAAACATATGTTTTCAGTTTTTAAATAACATTACATGTATTTCTAGTTTTCTACATACTTTTTCACCCATAAGTATTTTCAAAAAAACTAAAAATTGTTATTTAAACACGCATACTAAACAGATCATAAAAACTCGAGAGACACTAATCTCAATTAGTCCAAATAGAACTCGAAACTTGAGGACAAACAAACAACATTAGTCCATATTCCATAATTATAGCAACCGACACTTATAACAATCTTACTTAGAAATACAGCACAGGACAACATCCAACTGGGAGTCGCAAAATCACCAATGAATAACCTCTTCTGTCTCTTGTTCCTGCTGCTCCAACCATTCATTTTTTCGTTTAATCTGTATGCTGTAACAAAGTATCGTTGGATACCCTGAGAGTAAATTTTGTTACTTTGACTTCTTTTTCCAACTTTTTTAGAAACATTAAATCAAATCGAACCACATGTGGGGTTGCCAGACTGACATTAGATTCGGAGGAAGTGGATTTTTGTGCTTTTTTTTGGATGAAAGTTCTAGAGTTAGTGCACACAATATACTACACTTTCTCTCGGCATATATGGATGGTATCCACATATATGTAAGCATAGTATAGTGAATGTATAGAATTTTTTTTTTTTTTTTAATTGTTCACTCTATAAATCTCTATTACTCCCCTCCTTTGTTACATTCTAAAAGAAAAGTGTTATGCACTTGGTAAAAAACAAATTATGTATTATACATAGAAGAAGAACAGACACTTTATTTGAGGTGTAGTTCCTATATTGTATTAATGTAAGATACTTGACATGTTTAGGATATTTTTGCATACATGTCCTAACCATGTCTTTTTTTTAATTAAAAAAAATGCAGGACATGATCATGACACAAAAATAAGAGAAATCGACTACCTTATCATAAAACAAAGAAAGCTTGCATGCTCTAAATACTAAATAGTAAGAGTGTATGTGAAAATTAATGAATATCCTTATTCTTGATTTGTATTCTAATTTGTAAGCATCATTTAATGGTCATGGATTTGTTTAATTATCCATTATTTCTTTTAATTTGATATATATTTAACATTACATAAAAAATAAATTTTTAATAATATATAGAAAATAAAAATAAAAATAAATTTAATAGACATGTCTCGCTTTACCGTGTCCTATTTTTTGAAAAATTGTCCTGTCTCCATGTTGTACCCGTATCCTTGCTTCATAGTAATACATAGGAGAGCTATATGGCAAAATGACAACATGCAAGACCTAGTTTTATCAAACTTCTATTATACATGTATCTAACTTATTTTTCTAAATTAAGATAAATCTTATTAAAAGTGAAAGATACAAAATCAGGTACATTGGTAAATTACACTAGCAAAAGTTTATTTGTAAATGATATTTCACATCATTGCTTGTGTTGTGTGTGGAAGAGCGTATTTTCCCATTTATTGTGTAAAAATACAAAGTTTTTATATGTATTTTCCCATTTATTGTGTAAAAATACAAAGTTTTTATATTTATTTTTAACAACTGAGAGTATCTGACTTTTCCCTTAGGAGTACACAATCCCCTGTCCAACCGTTCCACACGCACCAAGTTATTATAGGAAGGAATCCCATAGAGATGGTCCTAAGATGTTGGTGAGAGGTTTTGAACCTAAGATATCATGAGTCTTTAAGAACCACTAAGCCAACTTAAAGTTAAAAAAACAGAGTTGAAAATGCTCTTTAAAGTTGTACACTCCCGCTTGAGGTGAAAATAAACTCATCCAAGCAAAGCTTTTATCTGGCTTCATTAAATTTATATGTGATATTAAAGGTGTTTCCATTTTTTTTTTTTTTTTTTTTACAATTATTTGAGTCTCCCAGGGACTTGATATCACTTGACACGCCCAAGACTTCATGAGTATCAACTTCTATTGCAAACGTTGAGTATCAACTTGATGTCCCAGGCATGTCAAAGTGATATCAAGTTGTACACATTCTATAAACATTTATACTAGTGAAGTAACCACCACACCAACAGTGTTTCCATTTTTCAAAATGTGGAACTTGTTGCAGGTGAAATAATTAACATCAAATGTTAAATATATTACTCTGCTTACAATTAGTTCATGCATAGCTTTCACTTTCAGTTTATAAAAAGGTGTAAAAAAGGAAAAGAAAAGAATTCATTTGCCCCAATTACATTACCAAAGACACCTGGATTGTATTGTTCATTTATGATTGGATCTAAGACCGGGATGAATATGCAACTTGTCAACAGATACTATGCAATTTATTGCATCACTCGTATCTTAGCTTCAAGCTTTGCTATTCTGTAAAGCACGGATGCAAACAATTAAATATCTAATTTACATTCAGTTATAAGTTCATTACAAAGCCATAAAAATTGAGCAAAAAGATAAATCAAATAAAGCCGTTTCTATAGAAAGAGCACCATGAATCCTACCTCAGCTATCAACTTCTATCGCAGTAGCGATTTGAACATCATGACTGCATGACTTTATTTTGTTTGACACATGCAGGCGCTTTGAACTCCTGGCATTTCCACACTGGTGGTGCAGCCCCAATTGGCATCATCACACCATCAGCTGAAGGTTCCATTGAAAATAAGGGCTTACTGCTAGCAGTAGGGCTGTCCACATTCTTTTCAGTCAATGGGGAACTCACATTCATCTTGCCATTGGGGTTTGCCTGATCCCTAAAGTTAAATATGCTTAAGGGCAACTTTTTTAGCTTCACTCTTCCCCTCTTTTTACCAGTGACACACACATCTTCCAAAGTTTTATCCCTTGGCTGACTTGATTCTGCTTCCCCATTATTCATCCCTAGTTGGCCAGCTATATCAGACTTGCACGCCTTTTCATCTGCTTTAAGCGTGTATAACTCTCGGATGGATCCTTGGGAAGTGACCTTGCCCGCTACAGCATGACCATTACACATGGATGGGGAGTTTGGGATTCTTTCCGATAAGATTGCCCCATTGGATTCCCTACTTTTCTCAGGACTTGCTGAGATTTTAGGCTTCCTGTGTTTATGACCCTTCCAGTCAGAACTTGGAGAATTCTTTGAGATTCTTGGAGAGCTGTTAATAGCTCTATGCAACGTGCGGGCCAACTCTTCGTCGGTCTTGTTATTCTCAATTGGTTGGTATTTTTTGTACAAGAGCTGAACTGGGACATGCTTCTTCTGCTTATTTTTTTTCAGGTATCTTTCCTTACTGGCTGCCTCTTCAGAAAATGAGGCAACCAGATCTAAAGCACTCTTGGCAGCAGCCATTGCTTTTGCCGCTATTGCAGCCTTCTTTTCGGCTGCAGCTCTTGCAGCCTCTGCATCCTTGGCTGCAGCAAAAGCTGCTGATCTTGAGGCCTCAATTATCTCCTCTGGTGTAACATTAGGATTATTCGGATGAGAACTCACTAGATTGTTAAGACGAGTTACATAATCGCTTGAAGATGCAAAAGATGGAGCAGATGCAGAACCGGAAACAGATGCAGATGCAGACGTGAAAGTAGAAGAAGAAGAAGAAGAAGCAACTAGAGAGAGATGCAAAGCACCATCGACTTCCGAGCTTTGCTTTTTCAATCCAGCAAGAAGACGCTTTCGTGGAGGCAAAAGGACATCCGAATCCAAGTGATTAACATCACATATGTTAGCCTCCATTGTTCCTCTAATTATGTATTTTGCCTCACACCCAAAGTTTGAATAATCCTCCCCGTACATAAATCAACCGTTCCATTCACATTCTGGCTAAAACAAAACATCAACAGTATTACAGCTTCAGTGTTAACCAATCCCAAATCCATTATGAAAATTTGGAAAAGCCACATACATACTACATCCAAGTCCAATATTAAATTCAACCCATTTTCAAATGATTCACATAAAATCTGTACATGTTTGGTTAACAATATCAACGAATAAAATTTCATTCAAATCCATACCCTCAATAGTCTCCATTTCTTAGATTCCAAAACGAACACAAAAATAACAATAATAACAAACTCAGACAAATCTGTCTCAACCATTTTAGCTGAATTTAGTTTTTCCTGTTCTTCTCACTTTGTCAGCAACCAAAACAAAGTATCAAATGACATCTAAATCACCGACAAAACCAGAAGATCAAAAGCGCAACAGAATTCAGACATGCAAACATGTACAGATTCGTGCACCAGACCATGCAAAACATCGGATTTCCCTATCTATCCTAGGATTAAGATCAAAGACCAAGAAATGAAATCAAAATCAATATCAACGATTCAATCTAGCATGCTACCAGCTCGATTTAGCAGAATTACACAAATCAATGACACTTCAAGCGCCATTACATTAAATTGCGAAATACAAGAAACACAGTAAAAAACAACACAGACACAGCTAAAGTTGGTGAATGAGGAAGAGAAGGTAGCGTAAATTACCTGCTGATCTTGTTTATTGCAGCAGAAACACACAGAGAGAGATAGAGAGAGACTTGGAATTAGGGTTTGAGGATAGAGAGGGAGAGGGATGAGGAAGAAAATCCAGGGTCGTAATGAAAACCGGAGCTCCTCTTATATATGATGTCAGGAAGAATTTCGATTGGTTCTGGTTCTAGAACCCCACGACGAAAATCCCATTAAAACCATTTAACTCCTGTCACTATTCGAAGTAACCTTGTTTTCATTTCCAATCTACGTATATGCCCCTCATTCCTCCTACTTTTACTAGGAGTATTTTAACTCTCTCTATGTATGATTTATAAAAAAATAAATAAATAAAACTCTCTCTGTGTATTTGTTTGTGCAATTAAATTGCAAATAAAAAAGGAAAATAGCCTAATGGGTCAATTGGGCTCAGATTTCATTAAAAAAAAAAAAAGGACTCGGATTTAGGGTGAACATATCACTCGACCCGATCATGTTGATTGATAGATCTTTGAACTCATTGTCGTTCATCGAAATAATCAAAATTGATTGCACTTTAATTTCAAATTAATTATATATCCGATATAGATTTCCCGTAAATGAATAAAAAATATCCAAAAACTCATGGTCATAACTAATAAAGAAAATCGTCAAACAAAAAACCTAGCATGAGACAAATACAATTTAAACCCAAAATTCAACATCCAAACAACAATGAACAATGAGAGAGATGGAGTTATGAACGGAACATATGAGCCTTTAGTAAGTGGCAAAAAGCCAAACAACAATGAACGACAAACAATGGACAATGAGAGAGATGGAGTTATGAACGGAACATATGAGCTTTTAGTAACAAAAAGGTGAACAACAACGAACAAAAAAGATTGAGTGAAAATTGACATTGAAGCTTCAAAAGGGATTGTGATTGTGAACAAGCAAGGGCCAAAAATGGTGATGTTGAACAAACCAAGGCTGACAATGGCAAGGAACTATGAGGGGTTAGCAAGTTCTTGATATGAGAGAGAGAGAGAGAGAGAGAGAGAGAGTTGGAAAATAGTAATTTGATGAAATATGAAATAGAAAAAGAATGAAAACACAACACGAGTAAAAGTTTGATTGGTCTAAACTTCATTCAAGTTAAGTTCTTTTATTTATTTTTAAACAAAATTGAGACTTGCTTGACTATTATGTTTTTGTGTATCAATATATTTCAATCTCACACTCAGTTGAAATTTCCCACAACTCATCAAATTAGGGCAGTTGGGTGAATTGATTTATTTTTATTAAATATATGTTTACCCCTAAAATATAGGAGACCCCTATAACATTATTGTAGTAGCATTTTATCTATTAAAAAAAATGTCAAATGGTTTATACAAGAATACATTATTCACTCCTCCAGTGGGAGAATGGAGGACTCATTTCGAAAGAATGAATAATTATTAATTTCACCTATATAAGCTCACAATTTGTGTGAAAGTGGAAAATTCATTGGTACTCTCTCAAGTGGGATAAACCATAGACTATAGTCTAACTTCATTTTCTCGCAGGAATACACTTGTTGTAAGAGGAGGGAGCTCCTCCCAAAGGAATGAATAATTTCACTTACACGAGCCCACAATTTGTGTGAAAGTGAGAAATTCATTGACACTCTCTTAAATGGGTTAAACTATAGTATAATCTCAATCTCGCGTATGAATACAACATTTTTCTAAGTGATAGGAAGTAATAGTATTTGAGCTGAACCAATGTCCCACCATTGCCATCCTCACACCAAAAACCTAACCACTAGACGATGCCCTTCGATTTAGGTAAACCATTATCTTCATATTTCTATTACTAATTTATTCTGTTTGCTTCTTAACGAGGAGAAACCTTAATTGGTGGGAGAGGGAGAATGGGTTGTACCCGACTTTGTCTAAAGATGAACTAATGAGAGGTATACCAAAATCTTAATTGAAGAATAGATTAATGGTAACAACAAATTATTATAGTCCACGTTGCTTACTTTTATGGACCCAACCTTTGATAATTGATGAGTATATGCAATAGTTTAATGTTGGTGATGTTAAACTGATAATTTATTAAGGATCTATTTGGGATCCGCTTATTTTGTTAAAATTGAAAATTTTTTGCTGAAAATACTGTAAATAAAGGTAAAAGTTAGTTGAAATAGTACAACGGGACCCATGAATAGTATAAAAAAAAGTGCAATGACACTAATGAATAGTAGCAAAAACAAGCTGACTTTTTAAGCGAGTGCCAAACGCACACTGAATATGTTATTTGTCTTATAGTCTCCCATCCACGCATGTCTTAATAGAAATTGATACACCAAGGACATCTATCTTTTTATAATCAAGGACATCTATTTACCGTTATTACTAAAATGTTGACATTTTTTTTTTTTTTTATCAACAAGTTTACATTAAGTGTATCTATTTTATGTTTAATCATAGTTTAGTTTCAAATTAGTTTAAAACTATCTTCTTTAATCCATTAGGCGATGATTTATAAGACTATCTATATATATTATTTACATAAGTCATATGACTAATTAAAAAAGTTATGTGACTAAAGTTAGTCATAAATAATTTTTTCAATCGCCATATAATGAATTGGAGAAAGAAAACTCCAAATCATATTGGAGCTAAACATTTTCCACAAATTATTAAAATTGTAATCATATATTTAAAAAAAAAAAGGAAAAAAGAAAATTAACTAATTAGTAATTACAAGATACAAAATTGCAGGTATTTTTGTAATAAAGTAAAACAACCAATGCAATTTGTAAGAATTGGAGTGGGCATAATAAAACTACAAAAGTCAGTAAATATACCGAATAAGTTAAGTGACTTTCATACTTCACAGTTTCATCACCCGCGGCGAAAACTACAGCCGTCAAAAAGAGACTAATAAGGAAAACAAATTTAAAAGTAGCGGCGGTTGCGCACTACATTAAGGTGACACGCGTCCCCCCGTTATGGCTCAAATAAAGCTCCTTACGTGTAATCTTATCATAGGCTACCATCCATTTATAACAACGCTCACTCACCCCTCGACCGCCTTTTTCTTCTTCGGCTTCGCATTTGAAACCCGCGATATCAAAAACAAAAATTGAAACTCGCTGTGCTGCTTTGCTCTGGTCTGCTCAAAACGTCGACGTTCGTTTCGAAACCCTAAGCCCTAACCATTATCGAATCTAATCGTCAGGTAAGCAACCAAGGTTCGATTCCTCTTTACATTTTCACCGCCTCTCTCAAATTTCACTTCTCCCGAAATTAAATATACTATCCAAATCCAATATTGGTTGCTTCTTGAAAATTTCACACTCGTACAATTACTTTGCTTTAAAATTGATTGGAAATTTGCAATGGTTGAAACTATTTGTGCTTGTGATTTCAGATGCTTGAATTTTGTGAATGAGGAGCATCAATCCATTGCCAGAGGCAGTTCGGAGTTCAGTGCGTTCCGGCATCATACTCTTCGACATCACTAGGGTTGTGGAAGAGCTCGTTTTTAACAGCCTCGATGCCGGTGCCACAAAGGTAAAAAGGCTTTGCTCGCGAAAGTTTTGTATGGTAAAGCACTATTGAAATTCTGAGAATTGATACTTTTTTGTTGTTGTTGTTGTTGTTGGGGTTTTAGGTATCAGTTTATGTAGGGGTTGGCACGTGTTATGTGAAAGTGGAGGATGATGGTAAGTACTAAACTCCTTCAGTGGGTTAAATCTGTTTAGCATGTTCAGTTTCAATAGTATTTGATGTACTTGCAGGATCCGGTATTACTCGGGATGGATTGGTTTTGTTGGGAGAAAGATATGGTAACCAAGTTATTTGATATTTTCTTTTTGTGTATTTTGCCTGGATTCTTTCTAG
The DNA here is from genome assembly GCF_002906115.3 of Quercus suber. Taxonomy (NCBI): domain Eukaryota; kingdom Viridiplantae; phylum Streptophyta; class Magnoliopsida; order Fagales; family Fagaceae; genus Quercus; species Quercus suber. The sequence goes on from NW_027070412.1 coordinate 87,645, forward strand.
TTGATGCTTGTAATGGTTTTCAAGTGCTTATGTGAGTAGTCATTTGTTTTAACTTTGATGGAATCAGGAATGTATTACTGAATCACATAGAGAAACTATGCATGGGGCCTGTATATAAAAGGGATGTTAGCCTAGCAATACAACAATGTAGTACCTGACAGTGTTACAATAGCATGGAAGTAAAGTATAATGGGCTTGGCTTAATGTTCTAAAGAACCTTAAGTTGTACATCTCTTTTTTTTTTAATACCTGTTTTTAGATTTAGCCTCAGAAAAATAAAGTGATGAGTTTTGTAATATATGTTTGGACCCAAAATTTTTCTTTGTAGTAGGTAATGGGTTTTGTTTGAAAGAAAAACTGTTCTCCCTAATGAAACCAAATGACTTGGATGGGTAGGTTTTGACAAAGTTAATCTCAGTAACTACTTAGGCTAACTTAACTGTTTCAGACAGTTTGTGTGGATCATCATATTACTTGTAAGTGTATCTGATAAAGAAAGAAATAGAAGTGCTCATTAACTGCTAGTATCTATCCATCAAGAGGACAGTGGGAGCCTGGGACTGTCTAGGAATTTTTAACTAATAGGTACCGGTTTTGGTGGTGGGGATTTTGCAGTATAATTTAACTCAAGTAGGGGAACATTGAAGGTAATTCTTGTGGATTGAATTGAGATGCATTAAAAATGAGGATTTATCTTATATGGATTTGGATTTGCTAGATGAAGTTGTGATAGTGTTTGGGTATTTCTGAGCAGCAACATCAAAGTTTCACCAGTTGGCTGATATGGATGCTGCAAGTGGGTGCTTTGGCTTTCGTGGAGAAGCATTGGCTTCCATTTCTGATGTCTCATTGTTGGAAATTGTAACAAAAGCATATGGGAGGCCAAATGGATATCGTAAAGTCATTAAGGTATCGGCAGTTCGTTCCTGTTTCAATTTTGCTATTCCATGTGCAAGTTGCTTAATTTTGCTGTTATTCATGCAAGCTTGGCTCTGGTTGACGTTTGATCTATTATGTATAGGGATGCAAGTGTTTATATCTTGAAATTGATGATGACAGGAAGAATGTAGGCACCGCAGGTAACATATTATATTTGTCAATGATATTATTTGATGTTAGGATACTACCCTATTTGAAGATCCATTCATGCCGTTTATGCTCTCTCTCTCTCTCAATGAAGTAAACCTGTTGCACATCATTTGAGCTATCTTAATTTTTTTTTTTTGGCAGTGGGGTTGGTTGTCGAGTTTAGTTTTCAGTAAAATGCATGTTCTGACCTATCATTTAAAAAAATAAAATAAAAAATAATTCCATACTTACGATGGAGGAATAGGGATTTGAACCCTGTTTTGTCTCCATTGGAAACAATAGGAGGTGCCAGTTATGCTACAAGGCTCTTGGCATGTTCTGACCTATCTGTGTAACTTATTATGTGTTATACTTCACAACAACAATTACATTGATCATTGCTGAATAGTGAATATGAACTGCTAATCTGTCAAATTTGTGTAAATGCGTGTGTAACTTACAAATTGAAATATATATATCCAAATGAACGTGTAACTTGAAATTACCTTTATGTGGATAATTTTCTTTTCTATATTGTTTTGCATAACCATATACAATAAACTTTCAATTATTTATTGCTTGAGTCTTTGCAGTTACTGTTCGTGATTTATTTTACAACCAGCCAGTTCGGAGGAAATATATGCAATCCAGGTTCCTTTTTTTGGTCCATTACAACTTTTGATGTAGTTTGCCTCAAATAAAATAACCATTGTATCCATTTGAACTGACTTAGTGCACTTGTGATTTCCAAATTGCATTACTGAACTGACAGCCCCAAGAAGGTGTTGCACTCAGTCAAGAAATGTGTACTTAGGATTGCCCTTGTCTACTCGCAAGTTTCCTTCAAAGTTGTTGATAGTGAAAGGTTACTTCCTATCATTTTTGCAATTTGGGGATAGTTTGATTATCATGTTTGTTTACTTATATATTTTATTCTCAACATGCAGTGGGGACGAACTTCTTTGCACTCATTCTTCTTCTCCTTTGTCACTATTGACAAGTGGGTTTGGAATTGAAGTCTCTGACTCTTTTCATGAATTGAATGCTAGTGATGGTATATTGAAGCTTTCTGGCTTCATATCCGGTCCATGTGATGGTTTCGGAATTAAGGTAGAAGATTTAACTGATTAACTATGTACTTTTTCATTTATTTTGTTATACCTGTTTCTAATTATGTAATGTCTATTGTTGCAGGCCTTTCAATATGTCTGTATCCATTTCTTGTATACACATGTCAACAGTGTACTTTGTCTTTAGGGTGAGTGTCATGGGTTGGAGAGGATTATATGTTATGAGAATTTGGTTGTGACCTTTACATAGTAGCAGATATTAACTCGCGGTTCGTTTGCAAAGGTCCAATTCACAAACTGCTGAGTCAACTGGCCACTAGGTTTGAGTGTTTGGATTCATGGGCAGTCAATGATGGGTCCAAAAACAGGAAGAGAAGTAGGTCTCAAGCATACCCAGCTTATATTTTGAATCTAATTTGCCCTCGATCTCTCTATGATTTAACCTTTGAACCATCAAAGACATATGTTGAGTTCAAGGTGATTCACTTTCTTGTCTGATCTACTGATTTACGTTTAATTTCTAATTGATCGTGTGAGTTTCTCTGGATCTGTTTATTTTAATTTGACTTTGTCTAGTGGTTCAATGTTTATAAATCATATTAAGGTTCTCGGTGATTTCTTTATTATTTATCCAGGCTTGTTGAAATGTCCATAAATTTTCAGGTGGGGTTATTCGACTTTAGGACAGTAATTGAAAATTTGCATTATGAGTCCCTCTCTCTCTCTCTGTCTCTCTCTCTCTCTCTCTCAAAATGATTGCTTATAATTCTTCCCTTGTGGAGTGTTACTGAACAGTTGATCTCTTAGTTTTAGTGATTTTTTTTTTAATCTTTTGGGGACACTCCCACAGGACATAAAACTAGAAATAAAAACTTAATTAAAAATAAAAATAAAAATCCTTGGTCACTGCACAAAGGAAATTCTTAGTCTCACCTTTTAAGTAAAGCTCCAAGAGCTTTGAAATGGTTAAGAAATCCAATACTTTTCATGGCACCACTGATTTTTTTTCTTTTCTCCTTGTTTTCTCTTGCCAGGATTGGGGCCCTATACTTGCCTTCACTGAGAAGGCCATTCAACGATTTTGGAAGGACAATCTAGCTTTTGGTACACCCACTACAATGACATGTTGCTGATTATTAACACTAATTTGATTTAGGGACTTCTGAAACTTTTATTAATCTCTGAGATCTTTTCAGGGGACTCCATTAGTCATGCAACTGATATAATAAGAAAGGACAAAATGTGGAGGGAAGTTGATGATATCATATCAGCAGAAGAAGGTAAAAATATGTTTCCTTTTCTTTTGATTTTTTTTGATAAGTAAATAAATTCATTAATAAAAAAGCAATCCCGATACACAGGCTGTGTACAGAAGAAATCGTCTTTTATTTTCTTTTGAATTTTAAATGGCCTCATTTTTTATTGATGCGAATCAAATTGGTTCCATGTCTTACAAGTTGTACGTAATTATGATATTGCGTTTAAAAAATACTTTAAACTTTAGCAGAAAGATATTGTGTCATACATGCTATCTAGATAGCATGCTTTATGAATATATGCATAACTTTGGTTTGATTTTCTCTTAGCTCAAAGCTAAATATCACCTTCTTTGTTGCTAGATTTTCTTGAAGTAGGTTTGTCAGAAACCTCTGAAATTGCAAAAAAGAAGTGCAGGATCCAAAATCATAAAGCTTCTATTGACATTTTCTCTTCACCTTTAGAGATGCTAACAAAAGAGGTCAACCATTTGTCTCACACACACAATATAATTCCTCCTGGGAACTTGCAGAAAATTTCTGCTGAATTTAAAGAGCAACAAGTTGAGAGGGGGTTTGTTTGTCAAAAGGATTATACTTTACAGTCATGGGATGGTCTTGAGGCCAAATCTATACCCACAGTGTCATGTAGGTATGACAACCATCTGTTGAAATCTGATAACAATTCTTTATCCATGGAAGATCATTTCTTGGAAAATAGATTCGATGATAATGTGGAGGAAAATAGTTTAAGTTCAGCATGTGGAGTTCAGTCCCTTAAAGTTGTTCCAGATGTTGACATTGAATCAGCAGGGCGTGCATTATCTTGTGACTTTTTTAGCAGGGATATAAAAAGACCTTTGCTGCAGGGTTGCTCTTCACAACAACGCCTGCCACTTAAAAGGTCTTTGTTTGCAAATGATGAAGGATTTGAATTTCAAAGAAATGGCTCCATGACTGACTGGAAGCAAGCAGGTGCTCATGACAAAGTTAATATTCTAGAAGTTGAGGGCAGTAACCATACTTTTGATTTCCTTTCGAGGAGCTTGTGGCAAGATGAGGCATCATGCTATCAGCCCTTCACCAGAGAAATTACAAAATGTGAATTGCCTAGAGAATTTGATTTTTCGTCCAGAGCTTTTGTAAAGTCAGATCCATCTTTTGGAGAACATTTCATTGAAGATGTTCTTGAATCTGATTCACTCACACAAATAGCAAACTTTGGCTCTGGTAAATGGACCTCAAATTCAGATTGGTGTTGCCCGACCTCAGATCCCTTATTTCAAGCTACACCATGGGATGTTGAGCATTTTAAGGACAAAAATGCCCCTGGAGTGAGTTCTCACTCAGGTGAAAGCACTAGTTATGGGCATTTTGTGGATAACAGAAAAAGGGGCTGCAAATCTAGTTATGATATCATGTCAAAGGTCTCCAGCCTGGAAAATGGCACCTCAAGTTGTACATATAGCAAATTAGAATTTAATGGTATTTCTGATTCTAGTAGAGATTTCTGCGAATTCCTTCAAAGAGACAATCAAGATTTTAGATTTCCAGATATATTACCAGATGAGACCGATTGGTTATATCTGAACTCGTGTGCTAAAGAGAAGGATATTGATAAGTATAAAGGCCAAAGGGATTCAATGAGATATCAAGATTGTGAACAGGATCATGTTCCTAAAGAAAGATCAAGAAGCCATTCAGCTCCACCATTTTACAGAAGAAAAAGGAGGTTCTTTTCCTTAAATCATCCTGAAAGAAAACCTGATGCCAAAACCTTTGATAATGCCCTTACCTATCCAGGTATTATTTGTGATTTGAGTTGCCCTTTAAGACGTGGCAAAATGATGCAAAACTAACTAAAATATGTCTGTAAATTTTCAGAAGCAGACAAGTTGAAGCATGCAAAAGAACCTTCTGGTATTTCTCATTTAATTTCTAAGCCGAATTCTGTGGAGCATTTGTTGTCAGAGACTAGGTAGTACAGATTTTTTTTATTTAAAATTTTATATTCTTATTATACCAGTTTTGATGCAATATTGCCTTGCTGAATTCCTAAATTACCTTATTCTTGCTTTCAGACAAGATATGGAGAAGATGGCAGGCATTTCAGACCTGAAGGAGATTGAAGGAGAAAAGTATGAACAGTCCCATTATCTCTACATTCAAGGTACCATTCCAGTTAAAGGTAAGCCAATATTTAGGCAAAAGTGTGCCATTTGTAAATAAAAGATTGTGAACTGGAACATTGAGTTCTTCAATAATGCTAGAAGCATTTATCAATTTGCCAACAAGCAATTAATTTTGCATCAGGTTTAGTGATGGCAACAATGTGGGATTTTTGTGCCCAGTTCTCACCCCATTCTTGCCTCAGGTTTTAAAACCCCTCCCTGTCACCCTGCCCCATGCACAGGGCTAAGAAACCTGCCTCCATCCTACAACCCAATACCATTGATATAAACTTTCCAAATTAATCACACATGTTACATAAACACAAGCAGAAAAATAATACTTGGAACATCAATATCAATTGGCTTTCTAAAAAGCTTGATATTTTTTCCCTCAGAAAATTCACAAATGTCAATTTTTTTTACCTTTACCCCAAGTTGTCCCAGGAACCAAAGAAAAAACGAATCAGAACTTTAATATAAACCCAAAGAAGATTACAATATTTACATAACCAACCACAATACAGAAAAACCAGCCAAAAAGCTCAAATGACCAGATCTAGAGAATTTCTTTGTCTTCTCTGAAGAAAATGGCTTGTGATGGCCTATTTGAAGAAGCAGAGGCAGTGGATGACTTCTTGTCTGGGGATGAGGAGGTCATTGATGTTTGCTTGTTGGTGAAGAATGATGCAGCAGTGAAGGTTGAAGGGGTTTGGTTCTGTGGAGGCCAAGACACTTTATTTGCACTGAGTTTTGTCTCTTTGTGTGTGCGTGAGAGAGAGAGAGAGAGGCCGGAGAAGGAAAAAAAAAACACTAATGAAAATAACATATGGGTTTTTGAAGTAACATACCAAGGGCATCAGGGCAGGAAGATCAGAACCTGTCTCCACTCCAAACCTGCCTCAGTTTAAATTTAGAATCCCGTCCCCATCCCATCCTTTTCATGTACTGGGGAAAACCCACCCCATTCAGGGCAGGCTGCATGATGTAATTGCCCTCCTTAATCAAGTTTTAAAAAAAAATCTACCAGCCAAAGCCTTGTTTCATTTTGGCTTGTGGATCTTGCTTCTTATGTCTTCATTGTCATAATAGATTAACATAGCATTGACCTTACACTATCTCATCTTTCAGTCTCCAACTCAAAGGAAACTCAAGATTCAATGGATTCATGGTCCAAATGGCAGAATTGCTCTTCCCAGATAACAGTTGAGTAATTTTGCAAATTGAAAGACTGTTTTAATACACAGATGAGCTTTTCATCACTATTCAAGTTTACTATAGTGTACAGACAAGTAATTTAAACATCCATTTAACTAGTGAATGATGGGTTTTATCTTTTTCGTACAGAACAAAAATAGATCATGTGGTATTCATGATGAAAGTAAAATTCTTGACATCTCTTCGGGATTCTTGCATCTTGCCAGTGATTCATTAATTCCTAAATCTATCAACAAGAACTGCCTGGGTAATGCCAAAGTTCTTCAGCAGGTGGATAAGAAATTCATTCCAGTTGTGGCTGGTGGAACACTTGCCGTTATTGACCAGGTTTATTTATTACTATTTTTTTCTACTTCTTCATGCAATATCTGCCTTGTACTGAATTGCATGGTGGTCTTTGGAGGGGATCAAGGGCACTAATGATCAATTGTAGTTTTTATACAATTTTGTGATTGATGGAATTTCTATTGGAATTAAGTTACCCACAGTTGCCTCTTTGCTTTATGTAAACATACTTGTAGACATGATTATAAAAAATAAAAAATAAATAAAAAAATAAAAACTTGTAGACATACTGATTGAGAAAAGTATAAGTTTGGCGCCTATATATAAACATGCTTTCATTACTTGTTCACTCATCCTGAAACATGTGTATTTTCACACACACACACACACACAGACACAGTGGATTTGCATAAATTTGGATGGATTTATGACTTGGCAATGGTGCTCTTCTGTAGCATGCTGCAGATGAAAGGATCCGACTGGAAGAACTGCGAAAGAAGGTAAGAATGTTTAGTTGTTTGAACTTGTGAAATGATAATATATATATCATGGCTTATAAGACTATGTCTACTTAGGTGTTATCTGGAGAAGCAAAGACAACAAGTTATTTTGATGTTGAACAAGAGTTGGTATGTCTGAATTTGATGCTCTTTTAGGTTCTTCCGTGAGCATATGGAGCATTCGAATCTCTGAAAAGTTTGACTTAAATATGGTAATAACAGACACTGCCAGAGAATGCCTATCAGTTACTGCAATATTATGCTGAAGAGATAAAAGATTGGGGTTGGATCTGCAACATTCATGGTCAAGATTCAAGGTCTTTCAAGAGGTATTCTCTACCTAGAAAAACTTCGTACTTGTTGGTTATCTAATTATGAGAAAACAGCGCTGGTTTAGCATATCAATATCCACATTCTGAAATATAGATACAACAGAAAGAAACTTTTTTGATGGGAAAGACATGAAGAGGCATTGCTAACGTGCATGTGTTCATGTATTTTTACACTGTTAATGAGGCTAGATGGTAGTTTTACTGTTATATTGTTCATCATGTTCTGTAGTTCTGCCCCCCTTTTTTTTCTCGAGGCAACAATTTTTTTTTTCTTTCTTTCTATTTTTCTTTCTTACCCTAATTTGTGGTTTGTAACATTAACCATTGTGGCAGGAATTTGAATATTCTCCACAGGCGGCCAACAGCTGTCACACTTATTGCGGTGAAGCACAATCTCCTTTCTCATTTTCTTCTTATGTTCAATATTATTATGAGCTAAAAACATGTCAGAAAAGGACTTTCATATTTCTCAAATAATTGTCAAAACCAAAGTTTTATGGTCATTGCAAATGAGCCAAGTTGCTTGTGAGCTGCTTGGCTGTTGATCCACTGATGTCTCAACTTCGCTCATTACAAAATTGAGCTAAGATCAACCATAGCTATGCTTGATTCTTAAGTGTGCAAGTCTATATACGTTAAAGCATAGAAACATACTTTGATAAGTATATGCATTTAACACTTGCTTTCAACAGGCTTGAGCTTGATCTTGATATAGGCTTGTCAAAGTAAATAGCCTGAGTTTAAGATTGACTATCTTATGATTAGCAATGATTAAGCTTCTTAGGCTATAAGCTTGATTCAAAGCTTGAGCTAAGCTCAAGCCTATATAAACTAAATTGAATCAAGTCAAAAAATTAGCACTCAGCTTGTTTTGGTTGCAGCCAAAGTTGAAATTTTTGCATAAGTGCTGCCTCTCATGTATTTATTATATTTAGTAATATAATTTCTTTCTATAATCACATGCAGGTACCCAACATTTTAGGTGTCAATTTATCTGATGTAGATCTTTTGGAATTTCTTCAGCAGGTATCATATGACCCTCTTACTGGAACTTTTCCTTTTCTTCTGGTTACCCTCTATTCTTTACCTTCTTTAAACACAATCAATGCCTTTCTAAGTCCAGTTTATTGTGCAATCTGTAGCTGGCTGATACAGATGGATCCTCAACAATGCCTCCTTCAGTTCTTCGAATCCTTAATATGAAAGCATGCAGAGGTAAATTCTTGATCTCATAAAAAACATGCAAGTCATGAACAAATGGTGTATTGAAAAGCGCACAACTATTATTCTAGTCTGTGCATGTGGGAGGAGATTTTTACACTATATACAAAATATCATTGAGTGGGTTTATGTGTAATTACCATAACAAAATACTCTGTTATGAGCTGGTGTACTAAGGGAAGTGAATCTTTCTTAGTTCAGTGTTACATCTGACTATCTGAGACTTTTCCCTTTTATTTAACCTCTTTGCAAGTTTTCACGTTTTAGCCAGCTGGCCCTTTCTTTTTTATTTTATGTGAAAGAAGAATCTGGCACAACACCTTCTATGAAGATGAATTTTCTTCTTATTTCTAGAGTTTTTCCTTACTTTTGTTGTTACTCTGTTATTATATTAAGGTGCAATTATGTTTGGGGACTCCTTGTTACCTTCAGAATGCTCCCTCATCGTTGAAGAGCTAAAGAAGACCTCACTTTGTTTTCAAGTGAGTTAATTTTCTTTAAAAACATTTTTACATAGGTCTATGCAAATTGATTTCATGTGTATGAGAGAGAATTATTCAGCTGTCATCTTGAGTAACTGTGAAACGTGTGTTGTGCAGTGTGCTCATGGACGTCCCACAACTGTCCCTCTTGTCAGCTTGGAGGCCTTGCGCAAGCAGGTAGCTAAGGTCGGATTTTTGGGTGATAGTTCAAGTGAGTTGTGGCATGGTTTACGTCGACAAAAACTCGGTATTGAACGTGCGGCACAGCGGTTAAGTTCTGCAAGAGGTTAGAGTTGAGGAGACACCAAAGGTGTTCCCAGAATCAGTGTGGCAGCCCTACATGCATGTTAATTGACACGTTCAGTGTAAATTCATTCTTTGTCATCTGGTGTATGGCTCACTTTCAGTAATCAGTATACGTTAAGTGTAAATTCATTCTTTGTCATTTGGTGTATAGCTCACTTTTAGTAATCAGTATACGTCGGAACCCTGCTCAGTAAATTCATCTGGACATAATAAATCACGATTTCTTTACTTTTTTGTCTTCATTCATAGGAGGATATAACCAGGAAGTTGGAGATGATTTTGGTGAGGCCAAAGCTTAAGTACACTACTTAGATATCGTTCCTTAAGTTCCCTTCCTAAAATTCAACTATGTGACAGTACTTAACTAAAAATACACTTCTATTCATGAGAAAAAAGTTACATGGCTGAATTTTTAAAGGGAACCTTAAGAACATCTAAATAATGTATCTAACAGCTTATTTGTTACTATGGTTTAAATAATAGTTTTCAATATTTAAACAACATTACAAATATTTTCACATTTTTTTATCCACACATATTTTTAAAAAATACAAACAATGTTATTAGAAATCTCTTACCAAACAGATCCTAAGTTTTGTTATTTTGGTAAATAGCTTAGAGGATATAACCAGGAATGTTAAACATGATCGTGGCTATTTAATCGACCAACACTGATCGACACTCCCGGTGATTCCAAGCAACTATTTTATAATGAATTATGCTAAGGACAAGGTTGTCAAAATTAAGATTCTACGTAGAATCGTGGGAGATAGGTGAGATCGTGGATCGTAAGATCTTACATTATTTGAAAAAAAAACAAAAAATACAAATTGGTATGTATAATAATCACATAAATTATATATTCATTAATATAATTACCGTATATCACTACATCCATTTATAAGCATTATTTAAAGAAGCTAAAAATCTCAAAATGTGACATTCTATTAGAATATTTTTATTTGGGTCCAAATGACGCAATCTCTACATTAGAGTAGAAAAATTTGGTCTATTAGAATTTTATTTTTCATTTGGGTCTAACTAAGCCTCCTGTCAAGTTAAAGAAGATTACAAGAAATCAGGGTCATTTGGTATCGTCATTATTATATGATTTTAGTGATCCTAAGCGATCGCAAAGATCCTTGAAAGATCGGGATCGTTTTGGGCAAGTGGAATCGTAAAATCGTAGGATCATAAGATCCAAATTAAGATTTTGACAACACCATGGCTAGGGGCACAACTTTATGTCACAGCTTGTCGCATAGCGAGTTGTGATTGGTAAGAGTGTGTCCCCACATGACCTACTAACATACCCTTACTAATCACAACTAGCCATATGGCAAGTTATGGCACAAAGTTATGCCAAAAATTGTGTCACTAGCATAATTCTTTTATAGCAACCATAATGCCATTGACTGGCAAAGTTCTGAATTGAAGGGTGACAGGTCTAAAAATAAAATCCGGACTAAACAAAAACCGAAAAAAGGGTGGTTGTCAGTGGAAATCACATTTTTTGAAACCTCTTTTTTCTTTTCTTTTCTTTTCTTTTTTTCAAATTTGTGACAGCAATCTTTGGGAGTGATTTTGTAGCTCATAGATGTAAAAACAAGTTTAAGAATGACATTTTTGGTTTTCAGTCAAAGCCGGAAAAAGTACTGTAAATTTAGACTTCAAATTGGGCCTCATATGAAATTACATTCTGGATTTTTCCCAAAAAAATGCTTGGTCCATAAAAAGAAATATAACTGGGACAAAACAGAAGCAAGTACAATCATCAAAAAACGAGGGGCAACAAAGCTCACAATCAAGCCATATACATTTTAAAAATTCAAAAAATAAAAAGTAAAAAAAAAAAAAAAAAAAAATCAACCTTTAGACATTCACTAGCGGCTAGTGTTGTTGGCGTCAAATGTCAACTTTAGAGGCCACTGCCGGAAGAAGTGTTGGCTGATCCAAGAGCACCTGCACCTGTGGATCCATTACTTGTTTTGCTTATGATTCCCTTTCCAAAATACTCAGCAATCACAGAAAATCCATCCTTTGAACTCTTCACTTGCTGAAAGAACTGATCCTGGTCTCTAGAATTCTGCTCCAAGCTTCTCTTCATTTCCAGAACAGATCTATATTCAGGAGCACACTCAGGACATTCTTTTTCATTATCCCCAAGGCAACGCTGATGGAATGAGTGCATACACATAAAATGTACAGCAGGGAGATCAAGTGTGAAAGTGCATGCAGTGCACTTGCTAAGCTGAAATATTCTGGCATTTGTCCTGAGATCCTGAACTTCTTTTCTCATTGCCAGAGTGTCTTCCTGCAAATTAAAGAAGCTCATTTAGTAATTTGGCCGTTCTCATTGAATGAAAATATAATCAATAAAATTCTACACATCTCAGGCTTAAAACAATTATTGAAGGATAATTTTATTTTTATTTATCAAAATGATATTTGCATTTCTTTTAATAGGCACGAAACAGATTTATCTATATCAGTCACAATATCATGCAATTTTCAAATTTGTAAACACATATAATATGATCAAATTATTACAACAATCTTATTGTCTCTTTGATTTGTTTATAAAATAGAACACTAAATATTAGAAGTAAAATTAAAATTATTGAAATATTGGAGGAAACTAACAAAATATTGTGCTTGAATTCAACTAGTATTGAATAATGGCTATGTCTGTCTATTTTAGTTCCTTTATTTACTTTTTATCTCTTTTGTCCTTTTTAGGAGCTATTTGTAATTTTCTTATTCTCTTTTAGCGAAAAATTGTAGCACCATTTTACTCAAGGTGGAAGTGATGACAGAAACAGGTACCTGACAAAATTTCTCTAAAAAAAGCTGCAATAATTAAGCACCAACCTGATACTTCTCAATAGCTCGCCGGTCCTCTTCAATAAGCTTTGATTCTTGTTCAAGCTTTCGAGCTATATAATCCTTAATGACAGAGAGTGTGAGGCATGGATTTTTGGATAACGTTTGAAGAACAATGATGGGAGGCAAGATGTCATCCCTTTCGATATAGGTCAAAACTTCCTTCACTTCTTTAGAGCAATCTTCTCCAAGTTCACCAAAATACTTCAGCAGATCAGCCCAAAGAGATGGGTCACCTCCTTTAACTGAATCCCCCAACCTTTTGCAGCATCCAATTAATCCCTCATGGTCATGTGCCTGCATATAGCAAGCAATCACCTCTTTGTAGAGTTTCATCTTTTCATATAAGTACAACAGCCCTTCGCTAAATGCATTCATTTCACAAAGAATGATAGCTAAATCAACATCATAAAGTGGATGTTCTAGCTCAGATGGCCATGCACCCTTAAGCAAATGCAGGCCCTTGTCACGCCTTTCCAGACAATCTGTTTCCTTAGTTGAATCTTTGCCATCAGCAACCAATTTCCCAACAGCTCTAAGATTAAGATCTTCATTGTTGTTAGCTTGTGAGATGGATGGAAAGTTCAAGTCATTGGACAAGTATAACTCCAACAGTGTGTTGTGGATTTCAACTTGAGCAGGCGAGTCTTTTACCTTGGTGGTATATTTTTCAAGAAAATCCATAAGGGATTCTGGATGATGGATGAAAATGTTGAGAAAATCAACAGGAGATGGCAACATAGATATGTATGCACTTGAAGCTCCTCGCTTGACTGATTCTTTATCCTCTGTGCAAAGTCTCATGAGTATCTCAATTGTCTCCACTGGCTTGTGCTCTATGAGAATTTTACCATACTCCTTCACCGTCACACCTGCTTGACTTGGCTCAAGGCCTGAAATATAGTGCAAGGCTTCATCATATCTACCAAGGTCTTCAAGTAAGATCTTTAAGTACAATTCGTGCCTCCCTGCCTTCTTTGCAACATACATTGCATGCTCATGATAATTAGCAGCACGGCAAACCCTTATTGCAGTTTCCACATCAAACTTTTGCTCTCCAACACCATCCTCACTTTTAATAAATATATTTAGCTTTTCAACATCTTTCAATTTCGTGTAACAGTTCAAGAGCAAAGTTGTATGGTCTTTAGAAGCAAGCCCCTTCTCATGTAACTTCTCCAAGTAGTTGGTAAGGTTGTAGATTCTCTGTGCATCTAAGAACTTCTGTATCACATATGAAGGTTCAAGATGACCGATAGTATTAATATATTGGGCCATAGCCTCATCATAGTCTTGCTTGCTATACAAATGATCCCCATACTTTCTTAACACCTCTGCAGTTGCTGCCGCATCAGCTTGCTGGCTTTGAACAAGATTTATAGCCACAGTATAAAGGTTTTTCTTAAACAGCATATCTAACTTGCTTTCCATATCCTTCTCCCCGATACACAAAGCCGATTTGTCAGCCATTATAAGTATGATATTACCCCATTCACAAAGCATATGAGTAACCTCTTTAACCACTATACTATGTGCAATCAAACGGTTCTTCAAGTCATAAACATTGAACGTATGCTTACCATTTCTCTGATCTGCAATCACACATAATAGGTAACCACGGAACCACCCCAAGAATTTCTTCTCTCCTTCAAAAGCCCAACACGGACCACGCCCATCCACTTCGTAAAAATACACTGCTTCTGGCCGACCAATTATCAACTCCTACAACAACAACGATAATCCCAAAATTTTGGTATCAATTACAAATCTTCAACAAACTAGTCAGGGTCAACCAATTATCAACTCATGATCACAACAAAACATGCATTGACACAATAGCATACAAGTATTAATAAATGCAACCTTAAAATTAAAACAAAGAATGAATAGCATACCGCGCGGTCACTCATTGTAACACTATAAACACTAGATCCAATATGATCTAGGGTTTGTCGTCTAGGCGGTTGATCTTGCAAATTAAACAAGGTAACCGAAACCGGAGTAACAGCAAATAATTGAAGTGCTTGACCATCCACTCTGAAACCTAAACCAGTTATCGAGTTTGATGACGACCGGTTATCATCAACTGCAAGCCTAAAACGAGTTATACGCTCACGTCCAATGTCACCTTTGATACAGTAGATACAACCATTATCTAATCCAATAGCTATAAGCAAAATCGGCGGCACTTCCTCTAACACTAAAAACGAAGTAATCTGCTAGCATTATCACATCAAAAATCGCCATTACTAAGTTTTCAAAAGCTTAATTAAGATAAACAAACACACAAAAAACAATATAAATAAATAAAACCTTGGCTTGAGGGAACTGATTAGTGAAAATTCGTAAGATTCCAATACAATCCGGAGTGGTGGAGCTTGTGCTTGTGCTTGTGGCCTCTGGCTGATGCATTTTGTCGAGATCGAAAACCTTGAGACACATTGAGGATTGTTGCGGCGAAATTTGTTCATCTTCTCCGATCGTCACTAGAAAGTTCCGTTGCTGAAGAAAATAAATAAAAATTTAGAGTAGTACGGTGATGTAGAAAGTAGAGAGTTGAAATTGATTCGAAATTGAAGGTCACCTTGAGGTGTTGGAGAAAGAGGACAGAGGCCTTGCGCAAGCAGGTAGCTAAGGTCGGATTTTTGGGTGATAGTTCAAGTGAGTTGTGGCATGGTTTACGTCGACAAAAACTCGGTATTGAACGTGCGGCACAGCGGTTAAGTTCTGCAAGAGGTTAGAGTTGAGGAGACACCAAAGGTGTTCCCAGAATCAGTGTGGCAGCCCTACATGCATGTTAATTGACACGTTCAGTGTAAATTCATTCTTTGTCATCTGGTGTATGGCTCACTTTCAGTAATCAGTATACGTTAAGTGTAAATTCATTCTTTGTCATTTGGTGTATAGCTCACTTTTATGACTTGTTTGGAAGTTTAGAGAGGAAGGAGAGTAGAGGGGAGTAGAGGGGAGGGGAGTAGTGGGGAGGAGAGTAGAGGAAAATGATTCCCCTCCACTTTGTTTGGATGTTTTTAAAATTAGTAAGGGGGAAGGGAGTAATTAGCCCTTCCCCTTGTGTAATTTTGTTAATATAATAAGGGTAAATTAGGTAATTTACTTGGTCAATAGTTTATGTACTCTACTCTCCTTCTAAATCTCTCCAATTTTGGGGAATTAAAAATGGGGGGCTAGAGGGAGTTGAAACCCCTCCCCCTCCTTCCTTAAAAAACTTCCAAATAAGGTAATTAGATTACTCTCCCTCCCTCTACTCTACTCCCCGTCCTTTTTTAAACATCCAAACAGGCCATTAGTAATCAGTATACGTCGGAACCCTGCTCAGTAAACTCATCTGGACATAATAAATCACGATTTCTTTACTTTTTTGTCTTCATTCATAGGAGGATATAACCAGGAAGTTTGAGATGATTTTGGTGAGGCCAAAGCTTAAGTACACTACTTAGATATCGTTCCTTAAGTTCCCTTCCTAAAATTCAACTATGTGACAGTACTTAACTAAAAATACACTTCTATTCATGAGAAAAAAGTTACATGGCTGAATTTTTAAAGGGAACCTTAAGAACATCTAAATAATGTATCTAACGGCTTATTTGTTACTATGGTTTAAATAATAGTTTTCAATATTTAAACAACATTACAAATATTTTCACACTTTTTTACCCACACATATTTTTAAAAACTACAAACAATGTTATTAGAAATCTCTTACTAAACAGATCCTAAGTTTTGTTATTTTGGTAAATAGCTTAGAGGATATAACCAGGAATGTTAAACATGATCGTGGCTATTTAATCGACCAACACTGATCGACACTCCCGATGATTCCAAGCAACTATTTTATAATAAATTATGCTAAGGACAAGGTTGTCAAAATTAAGATTCTACGTAGGATCGTGGGAGGTAGGTGAGATCGTGGATCGTAAGATCTTACATTATTTGAGAAAAAAACAAAAAATACACATTGGTATGTATAATAATCACATAAATTATATATTCATTAATATAATTACCATATATCACTACATCCATTTATAAGCATTATTTAAAGAAGCTAAAAATCTCAAAATGTGACATTCTATTAGAATATTTTTATTTGGTCCAAATGACGCAATCTCTACATTAGAGTAGAAAAATTTGGTCTATTAGAATTTTATTTTTCATTTGGGTCTAACTAAGCCTCCTGTCAAGTTAAAGAAGATTACAAGAAATCAGGGTCATTTGGTATCGTCATTATTATACGATTTTAGTGATCCTAAGCGATCGCAAAGATCCTTGAAAGATCGGGATCGTTTTGGGCAAGTGGAATCATAAAATCGTAGGATCATAAGATCCAAATTAAGATTTTGACAACACCATGGCTAGGGGCACAACTTTATGTCACAGCTTGTCGCATAGCGAGTTGTGATTGGTAAGAGTATGTCCCCACATGACCTATTAACATACCCTTACTAATCACAACTAGCCATGTGGCAAGTTATGGCACAAAGTTATGCCAAAAATTGTGTCACTAGCATAATTCTTTTATAGTAACCATAATGCCATTGACTGGCAAAGTTCTGAATTGAAGGGTGACAGGTCTAAAAATAAAATCCGGACTAAACAAAAACCGAAAAAAGGGTGGTTGTCAGTGGAAATCACATTTTTTGAAACCTCTTTTTTCTTCTCTTTTCTTTTTTTCAAATTTGTGACAGCAATCTTTGGGAGTGATTTTGTAGCTCATAGATGTAAAAACAAGTTTAAGAATGACATTTTTGGTTTTCAGTCAAAGCCGGAAAAAGTACTGTAAATTTAGACTTCAAATTGGGCCTCATATGAAATTACATTCTGGATTTTTCCCAAAAAAATGATTGGTCCATAAAAAGAAATATAACTGGGACAAAACAGAAGCAAGAACAATCATCAAAAAACGAGGGGCAACAAAGCTCACAATCAAGCCATATACATTTTAAAAATTCAAAAAATAAAAAGTAAAAAAAAAAAAAAAAAAAAATCAACCTTTAGACATTCACTAGCGGCTAGTGTTGTTGGCGTCAAATGTCAACTTTAGAGGCCACTGCCGGAAGAAGTGTTGGCTGATCCAAGAGCACCTGCACCTGTGGATCCATTACTTGTTTTGCTTATGATTCCCTTTCCAAAATACTCAGCAATCACAGAAAATCCATCCTTTGAACTCTTCACTTGCTGAAAGAACTGATCCTGGTCTCTAGAATTCTGCTCCAAGCTTCTCTTCATTTCCAGAACAGATCTATATTCAGGAGCACACTCAGGACATTCTTTTTCATTATCCCCAAGGCAACGCTGATGGAATGAGTGCATACACATAAAATGTACAGCAGGGAGATCAAGTGTGAAAGTGCATGCAGTGCACTTGCTAAGCTGAAATATTCTGGCATTTGTCCTGAGATCCTGAACTTCTTTTCTCATTGCCAGAGTGTCTTCCTGCAAATTAAAGAAGCTCATTTAGTAATTTGCCCGTTCTCATTGAATGAAAATATAATCAATAAAATTCTACACATCTCAGGCTTAAAACAATTATTGAAGGATAATTTTATTTTTATTTATCAAAATGATATTTGCATTTCTTTTAATAGGCACGAAACAGATTTATCTATATCAGTCACAATATCATGCAATTTTCAAATTTGTAAACACATATAATATGATCAAATTATTACAACAATCTTATTGTCTCTTTGATTTGTTTATAAAATAGAACACTAAATATTAGAAGTAAAATTATTGAAATATTGGAGGAAACTAACAATATATTGTGCTTGAATTCAACTAGTATTGAATAATGGCTATGTCTGTCTATTTTAGTTCCTTTATTTACTTTTTATCTCTTTTGTCCTTTTTAGGAGCTATTTGTAATTTTCTTATTCTCTTTTAGCGAAAAATTGTAGCACCATTTTACTCAAGGTGGAAGTGATGACAGAAACAGGTACCTGACAAAATTTCTCTAAAAAAAGCTGCAATAATTAAGCACCAACCTGATACTTCTCAATAGCTCGCCGGTCCTCTTCAATAAGCTTTGATTCTTGTTCAAGCTTTCGAGCTATATAATCCTTAATGACAGAGAGTGTGAGGCATGGATTTTTGGATAACGTTTGAAGAACAATGATAGGAGGCAAGATGTCATCCCTTTCGATATAGGTCAAAACTTCCTTCACTTCTTTAGAGCAATCTTCTCCAAGTTCACCAAAATACTTCAGCAGATCAGCCCAAAGAGATGGGTCACCTCCTTTAACTGAATCCCCCAACCTTTTGCAGCATCCAATTAATCCCTCATGGTCATGTGCCTGCATATAGCAAGCAATCACCTCTTTGTAGAGTTTCATCTTTTCATATAAGTACAACAGCCCTTCGCTAAATGCATTCATTTCACAAAGAATGATAGCTAAATCAACATCATAAAGTGGATGTTCTAGCTCAGATGGCCATGCACCCTTAAGCAAATGCAGGCCCTTGTCACGCCTTTCCAGACAATCTGTTTCCTTAGTTGAATCTTTGCCATCAGCAACCAATTTCCCAACAGCTCTAAGATTAAGATCTTCATTGTTGTTAGCTTGTGAGATGGATGGAAAGTTCAAGTCATTGGACAAGTATAACTCCAACAGTGTGTTGTGGATTTCAACTTGAGCAGGCGAGTCTTTTACCTTGGTGGTATATTTTTCAAGAAAATCCATAAGGGATTCTGGATGATGGATGAAAATGTTGAGAAAATCAACAGGAGATGGCAACATAGATATGTATGCACTTGAAGCTCCTCGCTTGACTGATTCTTTATCCTCTGTGCAAAGTCTCATGAGTATCTCAATTGTCTCCACTGGCTTGTGCTCTATGAGAATTTTACCATACTCCTTCACCGTCACACCTGCTTGACTTGGCTCAAGGCCTGAAATATAGTGCAAGGCTTCATCATATCTACCAAGGTCTTCAAGTAAGATCTTTAAGTACAATTCGTGCCTCCCTGCCTTCTTTGCAACATACATTGCATGCTCATGATAATTAGCAGCACGGCAAACCCTTATTGCAGTTTCCACATCAAACTTTTGCTCTCCAACACCATCCTCACTTTTAATAAATATATTTAGCTTTTCAACATCTTTCAATTTCGTGTAACAGTTCAAGAGCAAAGTTGTATGGTCTTTAGAAGCAAGCCCCTTCTCATGTAACTTCTCCAAGTAGTTGGTAAGGTTGTAGATTCTCTGTGCATCTAAGAACTTCTGTATCACATATGAAGGTTCAAGATGACCGATAGTATTAATATATTGGGCCATAGCCTCATCATAGTCTTGCTTGCTATACAAATGATCCCCATACTTTCTTAACACCTCTGCAGTTGCTGCCGCATCAGCTTGCTGGCTTTGAACAAGATTTATAGCCACAGTATAAAGGTTTTTCTTAAACAGCATATCTAACTTGCTTTCCATATCCTTCTCCCCGATACACAAAGCCGATTTGTCAGCCATTATAAGTATGATATTACCCCATTCACAAAGCATATGAGTAACCTCTTTAACCACTATACTATGTGCAATCAAACGGTTCTTCAAGTCATAAACATTGAACGTATGCTTACCATTTCTCTGATCTGCAATCACACATAATAGGTAACCACGGAACCACCCCAAGAATTTCTTCTCTCCTTCAAAAGCCCAACACGGACCACGCCCATCCACTTCGTAAAAATACACTGCTTCTGGCCGACCAATTATCAACTCCTACAACAACAACGATAATCCCAAAATTTTGGTATCAATTACAAATCTTCAACAAACTAGTCAGGGTCAACCAATTATCAACTCATGATCACAACAAAACATGCATTGACACAATAGCATACAAGTATTAATAAATGCAACCTTAAAATTAAAACAAAGAATGAATAGCATACCGCGCGGTCACTCATTGTAACACTATAAACACTAGATCCAATATGATCTAGGGTTTGTCGTCTAGGCGGTTGATCTTGCAAATTAAACAAGGTAACCGAAACCGGAGTAACAGCAAATAATTGAAGTGCTTGACCATCCACTCTGAAACCTAAACCAGTTATCGAGTTTGATGACGACCGGTTATCATCAACTGCAAGCCTAAAACGAGTTATACGCTCACGTCCAATGTCACCTTTGATACAGTAGATACAACCATTATCTAATCCAATAGCTATAAGCAAAATCGGCGGCACTTCCTCTAACACTAAAAACGAAGTAATCTGCTAGCATTATCACATCAAAAATCGCCATTACTAAGTTTTCAAAAGCTTAATTAAGATAAACAAACACACAAAAAACAATATAAATAAATAAAACCTTGGCTTGAGGGAACTGATTAGTGAAAATTCGTAAGATTCCAATACAATCCGGAGTGGTGGAGCTTGTGCTTGTGCTTGTGGCCTCTGGCTGATGCATTTTGTCGAGATCGAAAACCTTGAGACACATTGAGGATTGTTGCGGCGAAATTTGTTCATCTTCTCCGATCGTCACTAGAAAGTTCCGTTGCTGAAGAAAATAAATAAAAATTTAGAGTAGTACGGTGATGTAGAAAGTAGAGAGTTGAAATTGATTCGAAATTGAAGGTCACCTTGAGGTGTTGGAGAAAGAGGACGGAGGAAGAGTGACCGTGGAAGGAGAAATTGAAGTTGAGGCCGCGATCGAGGAGGCTGATTGTGCCGTCGTCGTAGCCGATCACTACTTTGCCTCTTCCGCTTGAACAGCATTCGATTTTGACGGCGGCCGAATTCTCTTCCTCCGACGAAGACGGCGGCGATATTTTGTTTAATTTCCCGGCGTTTTTCTCCTCGAAGAATTCGAATTTCCTCCACTGGTACATTTTTCCTTTTGAGTCTTTCTGTTTCTGTTTCTCTCAGACTCTCTGAGAGAATTGGAATTTTTATTGGAGATGATTCGGGAATGTTAATACGTTATTTTGTAACTAATTTGTCCAAGGATAAAGGATAAAGCGTTCTAAAGAGGATTTGTTACTGCTGTATTTAGCTTATTGAGTCATATTTGTTCGACGCAATATATACCTTTCATCATTGGTTTGCTTTATTTTTTTGGGGATTGGTAACGGATTAATATGTAAGGTTTATACAATAAAATCAAAATGTGCATGATCCAACAAATGCGTGCAGAAGCAGAATTTATAATACACAATTACTACAACTCTTCAATGAAAGTTAAGTTCTACATACTAGACTAGTAGGCAAAATAATAGAGAAAACATTTCTAACAAACTTTTATTAATCAACACATAATAATAATCCACCGTCTTATAAAGATTATTTATATGAATAGAATTTCTCCTACTTCTTTTAGGGAAAAAAAAATAATAATAAACCTACTTCTACTTGAGAAAAGAAAAAGAATTTAACTAGGAAAAGAAAAACAATTAAAATTCTAATTCAACTACAAAAAAATATTTTAATTAAACTTGTAAAAGCAAATAAATCATAATTCCACTAGGAAAGAGAAAACAACATAAAATATTTTCTTCACCCTTAATCAATTTGCATCATTCTCTTAGGGTTGGGGAAAACTTGTCCTCTAGTTTTTGTGGTAATCTTCCACGATTAATTGGAACCCGAATAATCCTCTCCACCCTATTCTTCAATACAAGACAAGACGAATCAATATGTTACTTATCAATCTTTTCTCACTCATAATAAATCTTGATGTATGAATTTTTGTTCTTGACCTCTTTTGCCACAGTGGGATACAAAAGGCAAATACTAAAAAGGAATCCACGCACACATCCATAAACTTCATATTGCCTCCTCCACAAAGATTACTTAAAATCACTCATTCATGCCTCTTGTTGATCTCTATTAGTTCTTGTTCAATAAAATCCTTCAATAAGGGATCAATAACACTTTCCATTAATTTTTCCAAATTAATATTAACTATACTATCAAGAAATTTTTTGAGAAGCTCATCAACCCCAATGAAATTATAGTGTTTAATGTGTTTAAGTTCAAGCTTTAGTAGATCAAAACTTCGTTCATCAATAGAGAATTCATCTATTGTTGAACAAACCAATTGTACCAACGTATGATTGTAAGCAATAAAATCAATAACCTCATGTTTTTGAATATCAAAAGTCTCATCACTAGTGTGAGTTATGGGCTCACCTCATATGTATATGACTTTACTTTTTATCAAGCTCAATCTTGTCCCCTTGACTACGATCTTCAAGATAGTCATCATAAATTGGTGGAGAATCCCAATGTACTACACAAACTCTTTCAATGTATTCATCATCCTCTTCAATATCGCTGTCCTTCTCCTCAATATTGAGATCCTCCTCCTCCTCCTTCACACAACATGGATTTAGATGGCAGTTTTAATTGAACGTGTAAAAGCAAATAAATCCTAATTCCACTAGGAAAGAGAAATAAACATAAAATATTAAAATATTTTCTTCTCCCTTAACCAATCTACATCAGTGCATCTCTAATTGTCAAGCATCATTCTATTTGTCTTACAATGTACTACACAAACTCTTTCAATGTATTCATCATCCTCTTCAATATCGCTGTCCTTCTCCTCAATATTGAGATCCTCCTCCTCCTCCTTCACACAACATGGATTTAGATGGCAGTTTTAATTGAACGTGTAAAAGCAAATAAATCCTAATTCCACTAGGAAAGAGAAATAAACATAAAATATTAAAATATTTTCTTCTCCCTTAACCAATCTACATCAGTGCATCTCTAATTGTCAAGCATCATTCTATTTGTCTTTTGAATGTCATGTCAAACATAAAGTTTGATGATTTTAAGCATGATAATTGTCACCTCCATTATGCCCTGTTCTATTTTCTAAGCCACAAATAATCACTCGATAATCTTATAAATCTATATGGTATCTTAAAGGCAAAAGGCTGAAGCATAACATTTATTGTACACTCCATTTCGGTTTATTTGGTCCACTTAGGTTCATTTTAGTCAATTAGGTCTATTTCTGTCTATTCCATCCATTTGGTCCACTTCGTTCCATTTGATCCATTTTTGTCTATTCAGTCCATTTCGGTTTATTCGGTTCATTTGGTCCACTTTGGTACATTCGGCCCACTTTGGTAGCCACATCAGCATAGCACTTTGGTCTGTTCAATCCATTTCAGTCTACTTCGATCCATTTTGGTTTATTCGGTCCATTTGGTCCACTTTGATCCATTCAATCCCTTTTGGTCTAGTTCGGTCCATTCCATTCACTTTAGGAGGAGAGGTTTGTGTAAAAAGACAAGCTACTTCACTGACAATTATGTCACATTTTTAGTATAATATTGGTAAACTCTTGATAAAATTACATTTTTCTTATTTTATTAAAGTCTTGTATTTTTATTTTCTAATATAAGTGATAGATTTACTTATATAAATATATATATATATTTTTCTTTAGGCCTTTCAAAATGTATAGATGATGAATTGTTTGTAGGGAGTACTAGAAACAAATTCCAACCACACACTATATTATTTACAAAATACCTCACATTATATAATAATTAAATGTAAAATGCATTATATTTTCTTTAAAAAAACTTACAAAATATAAAATACTTTTAAATAACAAATATAAATAGCTTAATTTAGAAAATCTAATATATTGTATCGATTATATTTTGTTAGAAAATAATCACATCATTTTAAAAATGAACTGAGACTAACACTAATAAATCTTATTTACTATTTTCATTTTTCACTTAACAAAAAATATATATATACAAATAATCAAATTTTTCCACAAATAGCGTGGATCAGCAAGTAGTTAATATGAAATTGAGGATGAAGCGATAACCTAGTAGTATTTGGTTCTAACCCTATCTCCATCTTCCCCAATATCCTTACATTCATGGAAATGCAGAAGATTATGTTCAAATATTTGTTCTGATAAAAATCAAATGCCAATATGTAGATTACTGCTGCTGTTTAACCACTATTCCATATCCCTGTTACTATGTTATTGAGAGTATAATTGTTTAGCATGTTACTAAGATTATTCGTAATGTTCATACATGTGTTTGTGTGTGTGAGAGAGAGAGAGAGAGAGAGAGAGAAGAGAGTTCACACTTACATTTGACTTTTACTAGCTGTGCCAGCATTCAAGAACCTTGTCTCAAAAATATGTATTGGAACAGTGTACATTTTCACTTTTTGTGACAGAATAACCAAACTGAAAAACAAATAGTATATATTGAAATGAGTACAAATAAGTACATTGATTTTGATAAAGACGCCCAGTAATCCTACAATGAAAATATGCCATGCTTCTGTCCACATAATCTTCAATGCTGTGAAATTTCATCCCTTTGCTATACACATTGTGTTAGTTGAATTGACTACACATATGCATTAATCGATCCCGAAAAGCATGTATTCTATCCACTCATCCCAAAGTGTGAATATATAATGCATCAGCCCACAGAATGGACCCTGCCAATTGAAGTCTACCACAGCTCTTGATAAAAAATAAAAAAAAATCTTTCAACAGCATGGCCCATCTTCAGTACATGTATTGAGGCTTCCTTCACTACCAGTGGCAGCACACAAGGCCTTCCAGATGGGGACTAGCATTTTCACTGGTGGACGTAATTCCTAGAGAATGAATTCATGTTTCAGGAGCCAGAAGTAAAAGAAAGACTTTCAATAAGAAAAATCTGTCATGTATAGGCTTCATTTTAAATGAGTTTTTTTTTTTTTTTTAGATAATAAGAGTTTTATTGATGAAAAAGAACAATGTGTTAACGATTGTAAACTCACTGCCCTAGAAAATCATTTTAAATGAGTGACTTAATCATCCCATTTAAATTGTTAAACAGCTACAATAGAACCCAAAATCCACATAACATCAAACTTCTATAGTGGATCCATTCATAATAGAGTGATCTCTCATAAGAGTGACATAACATCATACTATGCCTTAAAAAAAGTTCATCAATCAGTATTTCTCAAAAGGACAGGACATTGAAATAAGAAGGATTCATTTACCTTAAAAACTAACATCAATTCTGCTTCTTCCTGTAGATCAATGACAGGCTCCAGTAACAAGTAACAGGGGTCACGCATTCTAATAGTACAGGTTTCAAGATCTTGTCAATGGGTACAAAGCGACGGATAATGTTACCACTATAGGTAAGAGTGAAACACAGAAAAAGATTATATTAGAAAACCTGAGACAGTGTATTTATAAAATTAATATATAACATGGACAAAACCTGCTTGGTTATTGCTA
Organism: Quercus suber; assembly: GCF_002906115.3. NCBI lineage: Eukaryota > Viridiplantae > Streptophyta > Magnoliopsida > Fagales > Fagaceae > Quercus > Quercus suber. The sequence goes on from NW_027070412.1 coordinate 113,684, forward strand.
GATTTACTTCAAGAGGGCANTTTCAGGCCTTTAAGGATGCATAAGCAGTCAAAATTTCAGGATAAAAAGAAAGAGCATATGCTACAATGGTGAAAGATTTTTTTTTTTTTGGGGGGGGGGGTGTTTAAAAAGGGGAAGAAGAAGGAAGCAAGACCCTGGTTTTCTCCATCCTAAATCCCATTATAGTGGAAAACTTATAACATATATATTAACAGCATAAATTCCCCCCTCTTTTTCACAACATTCATAGAAGGAAGGAATTCTGATCAAACTAGTTCATCACTCCAAATATGAGTATGAACTTTCTAAAATGCTATGAATTTCATGCATCAAAACCTCAGCTTAAACAGTACTTACAAGAAAATTGTAATAACTTTTGATACAAAGATACCGTATCATAAAGAAACTTACAGTTATTCTAGTAGGACAGTGGAGACCTTAAAACAAAGAGTGGTTTGTACATTCATTCCCAAAAATAAGCTACCACTTTTCATTTGACCAAAAAGGGGGAAAAAAATACCTTACATAGTGAGTTTCAAGTTGAACTCCTAAAGCTGGCATAACCACAACAGACTCTGAGTCATCAATAATTAAAACCAGTTAGGAAGCTAATAAGAGCAAATCTCCCCTTGCAGCCAACACTCACTTGTAAAAAAATGAAGTTAATAAGAGCGATTCTAGAAATGATTTACAGGTAATAGATCTATTTTATCTTTTCTATAATCAATAAAGCTCCATCCTCCATGTCTCAGGTTCACACCTTTCTCAACAGGCTTCCGAAGCAAGAGCTTGACAATTAATACATCCCAAATAAAGCTCCAAAAAACAACGGCAATTGATTTATCCTGTTATATTTACAGTCACCATATCAGATAATGATAAACATAATAAAGAATACCAAGTAAAATTTAAGACAAATTTTAAAGCTATATAAAAATTTACAAAATACATACTATATCTGTTTACCATTCAGCTACTTGAAATTACAAATAACTTCACAAACATTCAAATTAAAAGCTGAGATATCACATGTAAAAAGGTTGCTTAAGAAAAAAAAATTGAAGAACGATATGAATAAGATTCAAGACATATACCAAACAAAACCCAAAGAACTCATACAAATGCATCCCACTAATGGCAATAATTATCTCATGCATCACATACATGCATCCTCTCTCGCACAATGTTTAGACCCCACAACTGTCACACACTGAGTAAAGATACATATACCCGATGCATGAGATACATTCTCCACTAATAGACACTATCGCGTGTATAGGAAATATCGAAAAAGTCAGTCTCACTACATTCGTAGTGTGCTAGCATAAGCATCGATTATCACCTAATATACACAAACTAAAAATTAAATAGTAAAGGAACAAATAGACAACCTTATACAAAAAAGAAAAAGAAAAAAATAAGAAGATTAAAACAGATCAGACTGTGTGTGTACCTTGATAAGGAAAAGAAGGATGACATTTGCTAAAATAAGAAGAGCCGAGAAGAATACGAGGAAACCCTTTGAGCGGCTCTTTCGAACGATGATATTGTGCACATCAGCCGCCTCAGAATTAGGCCACTTACATTCATGTTTGTAACTATATATCTTATTACTAATACAACTCTCCACCATTCTCAATACTCTTTTAAGCTTTCAGAAATTTTTTTTTTTTTTCTCTTGCTTATACCTGCATTGACAAAGAAACAACTAACAAACCAGAAGTTGAAGGCCATTATATTTATTTATTTATATAAAATTGCACAAAGTGCTTCATTGATTTCTTCTAATTTTGAATCTTCATTTTTTTTTCCCCTAATATTGCAAATAGCAACTAAACTGAAAACTTGAATTGCAACACTGCCACCAATTATTACCAAATCAGATTACAAGAAATGAATAGATGAGATTACTTGCCTTAACTGGTTGCTTATTGGTTCCAAAATCAATCTCACAGTCGAAACCCACCGTATGCATGACTTTGGATCCACTCTTCTATTGCGCCCTGAAGCTTCGCGGTTCAGACTTTCAGAGTTTATGAGCTAACGAAACGTACCGTTTAAGCGCCACAAGGAGACTGACTTGTAGTCAGTTAGGGGATTTTTTTTTTTTTTTTTTTAAACGACATACCGTTTATTTTCAAAACCTGTGCAAATTAAATGTCCGATTTGGGCCCACTACCCATGGCCATGGGTCGGTTTTGCCGAAAGCTCAAACGACAACAAAACCATTTTAAGCCCAAAAAGAATTTCTTTGAAATGAATCCATTTAATGGTTCATATTAAATTATTATAAATTTAAATATACACGTCTAGTTTTATGTCATTTGATATTTTCAGTGACATGGCACTCTTTAAGTTGTTAGATCCAAAAATAAAAATCTTAAATATGAAATGAAATGGAGAGGATCTTATTCTACTTAAATCGTAGTTATCACCCTTTAGGAAGACAATAAAGAAGCCAACATATTACATCTTTACATCACCCCCAATTAGGTGTGGCAATTTTTATCTATATCCATGAACCTGCCTATTATCCATCTTATTTGGATAAGTCTTAACCCAATCAATTTGAGTATTTGGGTTAAATGGATAAAAACCCATTTGATTACTTAATTAAATGCGTCTAAATGGCTAAATCCACTAATATCCACTAAACCCATCAAAAATTTAAAATTAAATAAACCCACTAAACCTTTCTAAAATCTAAAACTTAAATAAAACCTCAGTCTCAGTGACATGGTCATTTCTTGAAAAAGTTTATCAGGGAGGTAATAAGCACACATATATGTCCAAATGTGTGTGTGTGTAACAAGATACTTTGTGCTTATACATAAATGTAACATGGTGCTTTTCTATTGCTAGCTAGGATACACTTGATAGGAATAGAGGAAGCCTATATATAACAAAAATTAAGTAGAGAAAGAAAAGAGCAGCATCTTAGTGAGTATGGCTAATTATGTTTAAGAATTAAGTGCTATAATGAAAAGATAGAGGCCCAAAAGAGTGTTGGTTAAGATTATGAGAAACACATGATAACCAATGAGTTTAGCAAAAATATAGACCTTTACTTATGGTGTAGTTATAATGCCTTCCTAAACTTCAATATTGAACAAAGTGCCATTTTAGTTATTAGTACTAATTATTCTTCATTTTACTTCCTTTCAGTCATTATTATGATGATTTCTGATAAATTTAACAACAAAGTCAAATTTGATTAAAATAGCATAATTTTGAATTTTCTGTTAATTTGATGAAAATACTGTAAGGTCAAAGTGCTTATTACTAATACCAATAATTAAGTGTATACATCGTTCAATTTGAAAGTTTAGGGGATATTGCAACTACACCCTAGTTAAGAAAGAAATTACAAATTACAATTAGTCTGAACAGATATCTAACGTGTATAGTGATATAGTTCGCACGTTCAAAATCTTAGTGAATTTTCTAGTGTCACAAGTAGATTAAACATTAGCCAAAAAATAGTTTGACTTCCTATAACACTGTTTCATGCCATCATGTGGTCCTCCTATGTACAAGATTCTCTCTATTCCAATTGAAATGGATGATTAAGATTTTTTTTTTTTTTTTTTTCTTTCTTAGATCTGATTGACAATGTACAAAGTGCTCTGAGAAGCATGCTGCATGCAATTGATGCAGGAGATACCCCCTTCCCCGGCAGCCCACCTATATCTAAAAAAAAATGTTTTCCCTCATTTTTAAAAAATGTTTTACAAAATGTTTTACTATAGTATGTCTTTAGAACATACATTAATAAACTAATTTAAGAATTTTTTTTAATAAAAAAATGAAAAAAGTTACTAATTTTTTTTTACGAGTTTACTCTAAAAATTAGTCACAATTGATAGCAAATGGCTTCTCTTTAATAATTCAGTAAGATTGGTTCAATATCAATCAGATAAAAATTAGAGGCTTCATATCAAATTACACAGAAATGCGCTCACTGCTATTATTACAGAGGATTCCAACCAAATTACTATACTTAAAACACCGTTGACAACTTTTCCATAATTACAGAAATACCCCCATGCTATTGATTGCATGATTAGCGGTAACTTAGATTGCGGTTGGCTGCTTCCTTTAAGACAACACATACGTCAAGATTCTTCATTCATGGGTGCAAATTGTCAAAAAAGTGATTTAGGCAAACGCCCAAAATATTACTATTTCCTTGCAAACAAAGCTATCATAATTAAGTCTAAAAAGAAAAAGAAAATTTAACATCATCATCACCCCCACCAAACTTCTCAACACAAATCTAAAGCTCACTCTATTAACAACAGACAAAAGCAACTCAAGATTAATCATCAGTCAAACTCGAAAACCAATTCCAAATTACCATGTCATACTAGTATATCTACCACTCTCCAGCTTAATTCAGTTCATTTGTATCATAGATCCATAAGTATATGGTATTACTATGTTAGGCGTGATATATCAATTAGACCGGATCGATTAGCTCTGATCGCTGCTAGCCCAACAACCTCAATCTGGGAACGGTATGGCTTCTAGGGACAATATATATATATATATATATCTTCGTCAAGTAAAATAACAATGCTGGACAAAATGAGTGTCAACCTACATGCCATAGTCTTCTGAATGCTGATAAAGACCATAGTTCCCTGGCACTTCCATCTTTCCAGTGAGATGGTCATTTCCTGAAAAAGTTTATCAGGGAGGTAATAAGCACACATATATGTCCAAATGTGTGTTAGTGTGTGTGTAACAAGATACTTTGTGCTTATACATGAATATAACATGATGCTTTTCTATTCCTAGCTAGGATACACTTGATAGGAATAGAGGAAGCCTATATATAACAAAAATCAAGTAGAGAAAGAAAAGAGCAGCATCTCAGTGAGTATGGCTAATTAGGTTTAAGAATTAAGTGCTATAATGACAAGATAGAGGCCCAAAAGAGTGTTGGTTAAGATTATGAGAAACACGTGATAACCAATGAGTTTAGCAAAAATATAGACCTTTTAATTAGAAAGTCCATCCCTGATTTTCTATAAGCATTATTATGTTCAGTAGTGGTGGATACTAATCAAAATATATCAATAAACATGAACAGTAACTGAATAATTAACAAAATAAATCTACAGACAAGCAAAACATTAACTGTTACTGAATAATTAACAGAATAGTTTTACCATTTATAGAAATGAAGTATAGTGGAAATCACATGAAATAGAGGAAAACTAGTGAATTTGTTATTCACACTTTCTTGATTTTTAAAAGTACTATATCTACTAAATTACTTGATAAAAAAAACATTATCTGATATATCAGACCTCTTAAGTATTTCTACTATAACAGGAAAATGTGTCATATTCCAGGTAAGATGGTGAGCTAATGGAAAGAACTAGGTAGTTAAAGAACATACATACTTGGATTTGATAGCAAACCGTCGTAAAAAGAAATTTGGCCTAAACTTCTAGCAGGTTTTAAACCATCATCTGAAGGAAACATAGCCTCAGCTTTACTGCTCTGTGGGTCTAAGAAATGCAGATCAGAGCTTATCTCAGGATTCTGGAAGCACAAATCTTCAGCCCTAGGATCTGAGTTCTGTTGGGAGTGAAATTCCTCTGGTTTTGTCTTCTTATCCTTGGGGGAATCAACTTCTGTCTCTACTTCTGATTCACCATTGTTTGGTGCTGAATTTTGTTGCTTCCTTTTTGATCTAGCACGCCTATTCTGGAACCAGTTATAGACATTTGTTTCTGAAATTTGGCCATGCTGACCCAGTTCAGAGGTTATCTCTTTGATCTTCTGTTTGCTTGGAGTTCCATTCCCTTGATCAAATATACGCTCCAGAATTTGAAGTTGCACAGGTGTTGGAGTCCACCGCTGTCTAGAAGTGATTTTGTGGCCAGCAGATGTCATTAAGGGGTCACAATATAAATTGCCCAGCCTCACTCCTGAGTAAGCAAGAGTGGAAGTCTTGTTTGAGAAAATATGGAATATTTAACTCCCATATTGAAAAATAAAGTGTAGGTAAATGGAATTAAACCAGAGCAATAAGAAGGTTTCACATCCACCACTGGATGCCACTACTATGCATATGTATCTAAGGCAGCTGATCCATGGTTTACATCTTGATAAGTTGAAAATGATCGGCTGCCTTTCAAATCAGCTAAGTTTTTAGAGGGAGGGGACAGAGAACTTGACAAAATCAACTACAATTGAAATAAACTTAAGAAAAACATACCACATAACTGCTGCATGGATTCAAACCTCCTATAAATGAAATACAAAAATCCTCCTTTCAGTGAAAAGACTGGACATTCATGGCATGCTTACTCACAAATGTTTGATGCTTAAAAGAATAAAATGGTACATTAGATCAAGCATAGTTATTAGACACCGAAAACAGAACAACATTTTGTGTGCGTCTAGTAAGTTAAAGCAGGAAAAACAAACAAGTTAAGAAATAACAGTAGATATTAAGGAAAAGGCCCAAATTTAATGAAAATGCTTGGAATAACATTTTGAAAGCTACAGTCTTTTACACATCAAGTGCTAATTTTTTCATCCACCAAAAGATCGTATCTAGCATCCAAATCCCACAGACCACATAGATTGGGGAGGCAGGGACTATCGTGAATGTTTCTCCTCCATTCATTTCACATTGCTAATGACTTCTGTTAGAATCATTTCCACTTTCAAATGGGAAGAAGGCAGAAAATGGAATAGACTGGTGATAAAATGATCAACCAATATGTGTAAATTGCTAGAGCGAGCTTGTAAAACAAGAAACAAAGAAATTCAAATTGAGTTCTCTTAATTTAGAGCTGCGTATAAAACTTAATAGCTCTTTAGGATCAAGCAATAAAATCAGGAAGCTCATACCTAGAGCTCCAGTGGTCCAAGCACAATATTGAGATTATTGAAGCTTGGTTTGACTCCCCCTTGATGAAATTGATAACAAATTCAAAAAAATTGACATATCTGGAACTAAATTAACTTATCCTAAGAGAGAAAATATGGGAAATTCGGAAGTAATCCACACAATCCCTTTCAGCCCTACTCTATTGTACCAAAAGCATGTATCAGAACAAACTCAAAAATCATTCATTGAAATACAGAGCACTAAGGCCTCAAATTTTCCCCCCTTATGCCCATAAAAGATTTTCTAGACATAGATCAATGGTTAGAGCAAAGATGTATGAGATGAAACCTCATCATAACAAAGACACAGAAAAGAAACACAAGGAATGATAATTGAGGAAGGAGAAACCACAAGCCACATTCTTAAAAAAAGAAAAGGGAAAGAAAACCCATAATTTGTTTAGGGGGACAAACCCTATACAAATATTGGACATTTGTAAATATCAGAGACTACAAAAATAAACCCCAAACCATACCATAAAGAAAATGACAAAATGACAGAAGTATCAGAAGAAAGATCAAAAACCAGCCCATCATAGAAAACCCATAAACGAACAAAAACTAAATCAAAAGGTATAGCTTTAATTCCCCATAAAAGCACTAACATTTAACACCCATGTGAGACCACTATCAAGAAAACCATTTGCGTTTATCTAATAATAAAACAAATGTTGTATTGAACTAGAAGTTAATTAAAAAGTAAAAAATAGAATGACCGAAAAGAATACATGTGACTACCATGTTGAAAATCCATAAACGACCCCAAAATTTAGGGACCAAGATGAAACATCACGAAGCAAACATAACAGAAGTAAAGCTAGAGAGAGAGAGACCTGCAAGATCTTGTTGGGCAGTGAGATTCTTGTGCATCTCAACGAGTTGTTCACAAATGGAAGCGTAAAGAGCAATCTGTTTACGAAGAGTTTCCAATTGTTCATCGGTCATGACCTTGACATACAACATCCCACCATTTCCATTCCCATTAACTTCAATATTATTACCAACATTCCCATTCTGTTGCTCCTCTCTCTCTTGCTGCTGCTGTTGGTGTTGTTGGTGTTGGTGATGGTGGTGATGATGAGGATGAGGATGTCCTTGCTTCTCCCACTCCATCATGTTGAACTCAGTCATAAAAGAAAAGAAAAACTATTTTTTTCTCTCTTTTCTTTGTGTCTGTGTGGGTGTGTTTCAAGGTTTCAGCTTTCAATATATGTACGTCTTTCTTTGAAAAAGAAGAGAAGGAAGAGTTCAGTGGTCTTTGAGAGTAGAGAAGGATAACGAGAAAGTGAAGAAAGAGACAAATGGGGCATAGACCAAAAGAGAAGGCGTGGAAGAAAAGTGCGTTTGAGTAGTTGGGTGGCGCAGTGTCGTTTTGCAGGCGTATTTTAGCATTACCCTGAGGTCGTGCGCGTTTTTTTTTCTGTTTTGTTGCAACTTGCAATGCAAACTAATGTTGAGCTTTGAGTAAGAGTTTATTCCTAATTTACCGTGTACCTACCGACACGACACATGTTTCAAAAAATTCGGACTTTTCTCTTATCGGTACAAATTTGATTTTGCAGCAGAATGTTTGGTTTTAATAAGACTTCTCACCAACGACCAATTTTAGTAATTCTTAGTTACTCTTGAGTATAAAGAATGATACTTTTTTTGTTTTTTTTTTTATATATTTATAGTGGAGTTTGTTCATAAATTTATGATAAAATTTATTATAAATGTGACAGAAGAAAACACTATTTTACTATAATTCAAAACTATCTAAGAATTTTTTCTTAACAACAGCACTACTTTTATGTTTTATTAATAATAATAATAATAATAATAATAATACAAGAGCATGGTTAAGACTTGGAGAAATACCACATCGAAAATTTATTTTGTTGAATTGATTTTGAAATAACATGCTTTGACATAAATCTTTATTATTGTTACTATTTTTCCAGAAAATCTATAATTATAAGTAACTTTTTATAATTTTTTTAATAATTATTGAAATGACATATTATAATGGTGCTAATAATAATGATGTATAGTTAGTCAATGTGAAAGTGAATTGATGTTACTTTAATGACAATTTACCATATTATTAGTTGTAAAAATATTGTAATATTTGTTGTGTGTGCAACTATAAAAAAATCATAGTAACCGTTATGAGACTAATTTATTGATTTAACAAATACTATTTTCCTTTTTAAAAAAATTATCTTTATTCTTGTTTTTTTAATTCGATAGTTATAATAAGAGACTTGAGATTTGAATCTTAGATGTCTCTTTTTAAAATACTAAAAGGTGCCAACTAGTTGAATTACAAAAGCTCTTAGTCATAACATCTTTATTCTAATAAGTAATAATAAAATAATAAACATCCATTTATTGTTGTATCTCTAACTCTATAATTACAAAGAGTGTGTACATTTGGAAAAGAGATTTAATTATACATTTGGAAAATGACAGAGATTGGCTACAAGCTTAGTTGTAGCATAAAGTTATAACTTCCATTGAAATAATTAACATGGCTACATATTTTGAAAATCTAACAATTAGATTACATGTTCTTTATACTCTTAACACACCGGTCAAATTTTGTACTAATCGGATGTTATTTACAATATGATCCATAAACTAATTTTTATACATAATTTTAAATTACAAAAACTTGCAATTTAAACAATTGATTAATAACATAGCTACTGATCTTTAATCTTCTATAAATTTTGAAAGCGTAGAAGATATAAGAAGAAAATGTAATCCAATGGTGGATTTATCAAAATTCACATCCAATAAAAATATATTGAATGAAGTTGTAACCTTAGGTTATAACTAAGTTTGTAACCAAACTTTGTCATTTGGAAAATATGCTGAATAATACTCCTAAATTTAATGAATTATATATGGCAATGGAAATTAGTGCTTTAAATGAGTTTGTGTACAACACATTTTTTTTTTCTTTTCAAAATTATAAGGGTGGGGGGAATATGTAAAACATACACATTATTTCAATTTTTTTTTTATTTTTTATTACTAATGCATGTAGATGGGAGGATTTTGGAAAAATTAGGGGAACCCCCCAGCCTCCAATGACCAAAAAAGCCTTAGGCACATATGTGTTATATCCTAAAAGGAGTAGTTAATTTTCATTTAGGACTTATTGTAATAGTTTATATAGCCTAGATCTACCAAGTAAACATTCGACATAAGACTTAGTACACATCTAGCAACACAAACTATTGGGGATATTACACAAAGTAATAATGGAAGAACATGGTTAACACAAAAGACAAATAGAAAATAGATAACTTGAAAGCACTATATCGTTTTCCTTAGACAATATTTGCCCCCCACACTATTATTGCTAAAGGGTTATCACAAATTTGTCTTCATGATACAACCAAAATGTTAGGTTCTACAGATAGCAATTCTGGAGAATGACCACAGGGTTTCTTGTGTTCCTCTCTAACTTACTATTTTCAAGTGAACATAAGCCTCTATTTATACCTATATGGTTATATTTCATCAAAAAGCATATATGGAGAGTTAAAATGTTTCATAAAACCGTTAACAAGGCTTGAAACATCTTCAACCTTTCTGAACAGTCACTAGAAAATTTTGCAGAAAATCTTGTTTCACGATTTTCGATCAGTCGAAAATTACTTTCGATCGATCGAGTGCTCTTTTTGATCGGTTGAATATGAATCGAACAGCAATTGAGATATCTAGAGACTCTAGAATTATTTGCTTACCATTTTCGATCGATTAAGCCAAAGTTTCAACCGATTGAAAATACTAATTTTCGAATTTTCACTTAGAAAATTCTAGAACTTGAATTTTCACTTTATAAAACCATATTTTCTAAACTCAAATATCATTATTACAACCTATCCTTGCATATACCTTTATATACAACACAAACTATTCTAATCTATTTCATTTGGGATATTGCGTTTAGTGACACAATTTTTTTTCAACTTTATTTTTATTTACAATCATTCACATGATGTATATAATTTGTATGTAACAAAAAGAGTATTACTAACAAGCCAATGTAAAAGTGACATTGTTCTAGCAAGAACTTTATAGTGATGGTGCCGTAAGGTGTGAGATGCTTCGCACTGATGGTGGTGCTTTGATTTGGCTCTCTCTGTTGACGTTGTACATGCTCTTTCCCTCAATGTTATCACTGCAGGCTCGTAGACTGAAAATTTGTGGGTTGATTCTTTGGTTTGGATTAACTTATGAATTCATTTTTGTTTGGTTTTAGGTTGTGGTGTTGCTTGAGATGATTTTTACTACCTGAGATGATTTTTGAAATGAGGAGAAAGTAATATTTAAATGCAATATAGAGTCTTGCAAAATACAAAAAACCACTTCATTTTACACATTGTGACCCAAAAAACACCCACATCATTGGGTGTAAAATTGTGCATAAATGCACAAATATTACAGTAATCATGCATATATGCATAGTTATTGTAACTCTTACATTTAATATTTTTGTATTTTTTGATAGTGTTAGGTCTATGAAAAAAAGGGGCAGTAAGTAAGAAAATAAAAAAAATAAAAAAAATTTTAAAAAAATAAATATTTTATTAAATAAATATATAAAATAAATAAATTGATACGGCTGCTTTGTAAAAATAAATGTAGAAAATAGTAAAAATATTTTGTTTTTTGGAGCACAAAACGAAAAATTTGCAATGACCGATGCGGTGCTCGTAAGATTGAAGCGGTGATATGTAAAACAATACATTACTTAAAGTAATGAAAGTATCTTCTCAAAAAAAAAAAAAAAAAAAAAAAAAAAAAAAAGGTAGAGATTTTGAGATCAATTAGAGTGAAAATACATTGAGCCTGCCGCCGATGCTATAATAATCAGTTAATCACATCAAATCATATCACTATTCACTAAACGGTGGAAAATCGTTTTATTCCCATGGTACGACTCTCCCATAATAAACACGGTTTGTCGGTTTTACTGAACTTCTGTTACGTGGGTCAAGCAGCTGTTTCGGATGGAATGTATGTCATTTGTTATCTCATCCAGTGTTCAATTATCATAATATTTTTATAAGCACTAATAACATATGATGTATGTTAACATGGCTAGTTTAGTTTTATGAATCTATCCTTAATTTTAACCAAAAAAAGAAAATTGTCAACATGGCCAGTGCGAGCCTGCCAGGCCCTGGATCGTCTTGTCTTTGACACCGAGTGGGTCATGGGTGGCTTAAAATAAGTGCAAGTGCCAGTGCCAATGCCTGACTTGTGAGAATGACTTGTGTCATCAAAACATAATATACGAAATATATCAAGGTGGTCCAGGTGGATCTCGTATTTGTAGAGCGTGTGTGAGATCGACTCTCATAGAGGAGGAGATGAGATTCATGCATCCAAAATATGATATATTATTTAAAAAGTTACTTTAATATCAAATAATATCATATAAATAGTATTAAAATTTAGTAAGTAAAAATATATCAATAAAAAATAATTATTTTATTAATAAATAAAAAATACATATTAATAAAAAATTATTTTTATACACATATTTTATTTATTAAATTTTAATACCGATAATATAATACAGATTAATATCGAATTATTTTCAGTTTTGGGGCACCGTTTTACCGCTGCTTCCCACTTTATTTCTGACACACACTCGGCTTTCTGTCTGAAATCCGGATTCACATCAGGTGCAATACCTAGGGTATTGCACCTGGTGCAATAGCTTATCAAAGGCAGAGATTGAAAGTTGAAAAAACAACTTTCAATCTCAGCCATTAAATAAAATATATTAAAAAAGAGTAAAAAAATTAAATTAAAAAGTGAAAAAAGTTAAAAAAATTGTGAAGAAAATTGAGGTATTGCACCAGGTGCAATACCCTAGGTATTGGGTATTGCACCTGATGCTGATCCAATCCTGAAGGAAATCAACTGTCTTCAGAGAGATGTCAGAAGCATTTTTTCAGTTATGCACTTGTACAATGTACCACTCGTCAACAATTTCTTGGATGATTCATATATATGCTGCTGTCATCTACTAATTGGAAAATAGCTGTTACTCTTTTTCACAGGTGATCCACACCAGAAAATAGAGGTCACAACTGACTATTGAGAATTGACTACCAATTTTATTTTATTTTTCCCGTTTTAGGGGATTTATTTTTAACAAAAACAATAATTTCCAAGATTACACGGTAGCAATCATATGGTTGTTGTCATCGGCAATTTGGCATCCCAAAAATTTAATAAATACTTTCTTATATTATAATATTTTAGAGATAATAAAATTTAAAATTTAGGTCAAATTTATTTATGGATTTTATTAATGTGTGCCTTAAGGGCACATATTAGTTTCTATTTTTGGAAAAAAAATTTTGAGAATTGAAAAAGTAATGACAGCTTTTTTAATTCTCGAGAAAATATTTTTAAAAATAGAAAGTTAAATGTGTTAATATGTGTCTTAAGGGCACACATTAACCAGATCCTTTATTTATTACTTATATCATTGTTATTAGTACAAATCATAATATTAACATATTATCTCAACAATTGTCAAAAAATGTACTTGTTGCAAGTTTGCATAATCATAAATCTCTTTAATTTATTTGATGATAATTTTCTTTAAATTAATTATGTTATTGTAGGGTCTATTTATTTTAACATAAAAATAAAACTTTATTTATAATTTTGCAAACCTCTTTTTTTTTTTTTTTCCTTTCTAGATATAACTCTATTAGTCTATTTTATCCAACTTTTTATATATAAAATAATATTAAAAAGCATAGTTATTGAAATTAGTATTTAGATATTAAAACATTACTAACACTAGCTTATCCCAACACACCTATATACAGGAACCTCGTGAGAACTTATGCAACTTTACTATACTACACAAGACATGTATTCAGCCATTACTGATATAATCTAATAAAAGTGCCTTAGCAAAAAAATAATAACAATAACAAAATAATAAAAGTGCATTCTTTTCGTCTATTTCATTTTTTCTAATTTAATGAAGAAGATTCAAGGCATGCAAATGCTAAATACATTAACATGTAATAGTATGTCTTCATCTTAACATGCATGTGATCTTCGATTACATTGTGTATCAATTATCATGATACTATATACAATTAGACCATTGATTAAACCGCCGTTAAATGTATTTGGAACATAATCCACAACTTTAGTGATTCCGCCCCTGAAAATTTGCGACTAATCTATGTGGTGTTTGACCTAATCATGTTACAGACTTGTTGTGAAATCTGATTAGATTAATTAATGTGAGAAAAAAACATTTAAAAAGTTCATACAAGCGCTAAGCTTTTGACACGTGTAAAAGCTTTATAGAATCCAATTAGGTTACATTTACAAGATTTGGCTTATTCATTTCGATTTCTTTAAAAGTGACATATAATTAGGAGCAAGACCCGACATAGCATGTGCACCTCCACCTTCAGCACCGGGTCAAAAATTGAGGGCGCCACACGACAGATTTGATGTCACATTTGATCCAAAGGCTTATATTCCATCCATAGTTTTCTAATGTGGCTCCTATAGTCTATAAGTCCCACTTTTATAATTAGTATATATAATAATTTGGCGTTATGTAAAGCCAAGAATACAACGGCCACATTCATATTTTACAGCTTTGTTTGACAAATGTACATGATTGGAATAGTGAAATGGATTTCGACGAGCACGGAGTTCGAATGTCCAACGACTCGTTAGTATTGGGGATTTGTTTAAAAGTAAAGGACCTACTCACTAGACTAAAGACCATTAAGAGATTTGCAAAATAATTAAACTTCAACGAAATTTTTCAAGGTAACGAGATCATAGAATGCATACCTTTTACGTGATTTGAGGGGCACTTTTTAGGGTTTTCTCGATTGGGTATTTGTGCTTGAGGTCTATACAAGGCGTGATGATGAGTTTGCAAATGGGTTATTAGTTCGATATCAAAATAATTGTTAAATTATCGATTGTCCCAAAAGTTTAATCTATTGAAATATAATAAATTTAATCATTTAATCACATAATTCTAACAATAACCCTAGTTTGGAGCATTGGAAAGCTGCAGAGAATGTTATGAGGTACTTGTAATGAACCAAGGATTACATCCTCAACTTGTAGACACACTAATTAGTAGGAGGTAATTGATTATTTGGACTCCAATTTCGCTAGGTGGGAGGCACAAGAAATCCTACTTCATGATATATTTTCTTTCTTGTTAAAGGTGTTATATCTTGGAGAAATATTAAGAAAAGCAATGGTTGCTGCATGTATCTTGGCAGCAAAATTTGTCACATGCTAGGAAGTTACAACACATGCATTACGGCGTAATTGGTAACAATTCGGTTAAAATATTTTTCTCTTGAAATAAATGTGGAAGTCAAAGTAAACATATTGACGTATTTCATTAAAGATAAAACTTAGTACAATTGTACAACACGTTAAATTCAAACATTTGTTTTTACTAATTAATAGAGCATAAATAAAATTATAATTTTCAATGAGAATTAAATATGATAAAGACGTGTCTGAATTTGATTGAAAAATCTAATATACCACACCGAAAAAACCTTCACCAAATATTGTCCTTTTGTTAATACCTCCAAGTCCAAGGATGGAATTACCACCTAAAGAATAATATAATACGCATTCTCTCACGTAACTTGAATCCCATGTGCGGGACTCATAAGTCAAACTCATCCTTATGTGAGAACATGATACATCACATTTTAATGCGTTGAACAATCTTAATTCTTACCTCCAAACTAACCTTAAGCTAAGCTTTAGGCCCATATATTGTTGGTTGATTGGTTCTCTGTTTATTGATAAATGATAATCCCTGCCTTGTCTTGTTGACCATACAGACAATAAGTACTCATATTCAGCAACGAATGGTATATCTCTATTTTGCTAGAATAAATTCCATTATAAAATAAGGAAATAGACCCAAATACAAAAAGAAACGATGGAGCAAGTACCACCATGGGTCGTTGGTTAGAGGTGGGACCCATCTACCCGCTTTAAACAATTATTTATGTGAGAAAATCTATAAATATAAAAAAATTAGACAAAATATTTTATATTTATATGCATTTTTAATGGTCAGTAAAAAGTGATATTAATAATGAATCTACATAAAAATTTATCAACTTAATTATTGTCGTTTGATTGTTTTCTTAAAAGAAAAAAAATATCAATTACTGTAAAAAATATTGTGAAATTTGTGTATATGCAGTGAACATTATTTCCGTTGGTACAGAAGGTTGTGCTCAAATTGATCACATATCCTTGGACTTGATAGGCTCAATCTGGCTTGAGAATTTTCTGGGTAGGAAGGAGGTCATGAATGATGAATCATGATAATCTCTCTTTGTCTCTCTCTCTAACTTTGAACAGGACAAAATTGGTGCACCTAACAAAACCGCAAAGTATTTATGTCCATATATATATTCGGAGAAAAATATAGAATGGCATTATTGGTTGATCATAGTCTAAATGTTTCTAAGGTCTACACCAAGATTCTTAAGTGGTCGGTCTATTTTTTAACGAATTCTCGTGGTTTCCACAAGATTTTCCATGATTAGTGGAAGATCTTCTAAGGTCTTGTTTTGAATATTCTGGTCTCAACACTTTCATTCCCAGATTTCACTGTCGGTCAAAAAATAACTTATACCATTCTATTCCTAGTCGTCAATATTTTATAGTTGGATAATGTGGTCAATTCCTCACAACGGACTTTTGGGTCATTTTGGCTTAACCTTTTTCTTTTTTTTTGGAAGATCATTTGGCTTAACTTGATGACTGGTGCAATCCCATCTAACAACTTGGCCTTTTCTTTCTTTTGTTCACACACACTTTTGGCAATAGAGTGCGTTTTGCCAAGCCCAATAAAGCCTCTCGTTTTCTTTTCTTTTTTCGGCAATTTCGGCAATGATAAAGGGGAAACGTGGGTAAAGGTGAAGCCCACTGCGAGACACATTTTGGACCAATTCATTTGTGGAAATTTCAAACCATAACTTACTGGTCCTATTTGGGACTTGGGAGTGGATCTTCTAGATGTACTCTTCCCAATCACTACGCTAAATGGTGATGAATGTTGTGGACCATCAAAACTCTAGGGCTACCCTTCCCTCCCCATCTACATCCCACATTTCCCACTAAAACCTTCTAATACGACCACGTTATCTTATGAGAAAGTATCTCATTCATACTCTATATGCATCCTTCATCTCACAGCTTATAAGTTCCACACGACTATGGAGTCCACACACTATAAGAAAGATGATGAATATATCTTATGCATGAGATAACTATTAGCTATTAGCCCAAAGGCCATCAGGAAAAGAGGAGCAACAACTGTGGAATAAGCTTAAGTTGCTCTTTTAAAAAAGATGAGCATAGATGAATTAACAACATGAAATGTGATTAAATATAGCTGCTGATACCAGCATCTCACTCAACCCAAGTTCTCAAGCAAGCAACTAGATTTCTGACAGTTGCACGTTAAACTATTAGGACATAGAATATTGACATTCTCTTATTAAACAATACTAGAAGAATTACATCCAACAAATCCCCAAATAAATAATAAATCAAAATTTCTTCTTTTTTTTTTTGGTTTTTTTTTTTTTTTTTTTTTTGGGGGGGGGGGGGGGGGGTAGATAACCTAATAATACACGCATGACTAGTACATTATGTCTAGCCCTGACTCAATCAAATTCCTAAATCATGAACACAGACAAAGAACATATATACATGGACATGCAATCTTCCATTTTAACACCTAACTATATCAAGCAAACATGGTAACCTTAGTTTGAATATCTATGTAAGCATGTATATACTTCAATTCCAGATATACACCGCAGATCTCTTGAAAACCTCTGCCTGTCTACCAAGACATGACCTGCTGACCTGAGAATGGTCAAACCAAAGAAGTTTAATACTCACGTGATCATAGTTGTATGTCCTTTACAATTTCCTCAACCAAATCTCCAATTATCAGACATTCCACTTCCCTTGCCAAAACATTAACCTCATCATCCATCAATAAAGACCATGGGACTGATCCTAGATCCAGGGCAACCATACTATCAAGTGAGTAATGGGATTTGTCAGCTGAAGGGTGTAAATACACACGGATAATCTCCCACACATGATCCAATAACCTCCTTCCACGTAAAGGTGGCAGCATAGTGGAATTAATATTTTTTCTTTTGAATGTAGACGTGGTTGAAAGTGGTGCAAGAATCGTTGAAAGTGTTTCATTTAATAAATCAAGTAGCAACCTGTGATCTAACTTGGTATTGTGATCCTTTATCGTACTTCCATCCTCCCTGGCCAATTTTCTATATGATTCTTCCACTTCTTCAAAGATGAAGTTGCTAATAGGCTTAGCAAATGTGTCCCACCTGAATAAAGACCCATCAGATGATCCATCATACAAGCCAGAAGAAACAAGCAGATCTCTTATGTAAGCTTCTGTTGGGTCCTCTAGCTCAACCATTTCACACTCATCAGACTCCATTTCAGTTGTGTCTTCAGGCTCATGAGACTTGAGTTGATTTAGTTGCTTCCGCAGCTCTGTAAAATGAACAAATAGAGAACACCATTAGATATTCACATGGCTGGTTGTACCAGAAGAAAACATATCAGACACTTCTAGGTTAGCTGAGTGTCCGAACAAAAATTTGCAGAATTGTCTATCAATTTTTGTTGACAATTAAATTTTTACAATGGAAAGGAATGCATGGTTTATCAGATAGTCCAGGGGGTAGAGACTAATGCCCATAATCCATATATTTCTTAATAACACACACACACACACACATTACATAAAGACATGATCATTTATTATTCCATACATTAAATAGCTGATATATTCATGTTGAAAGACATCAGATAAGCACACTGATCTTCACAATTCTCATTTCTACTGCTCTTTTTTCATGTTCAGAAACAGAAGTGCAGACAGCCAAATTGGAAGGTCAAATAGAGAGTAAATCAGTGAACCATTAAACTCAGTCACAATTATATACCAAAAATCAACAAATTGCTTGATACAGTTTATTAATTATTACTGCAACACAGTCCACACACATTTTGTTGAGTTAAGAGTTTGGTGTTTCCAATCTTCTTGAGACCTAAACATTCAATGAGGCACATAAAGCACAAGTTCTCTACACTCTGCATTCATACATACACCACATTTAGAACATCAGTGCAGGGTTTTGTATGTCAAAGCTAGAAATCAGTTGTTTCCATACCACTCAGATTGGAGTTGATTTCTCTAAAAAGCAGTGGTACAACATTATCTTCTCTTGAAGTTAAATCTGGTGTTGACATTGGGCTGATATTATCAGCAGACCTCCAGAACTCTTCTTGACCACTGCTACATATTGATGCGGGACTAGGAGGAACCTCAGTGGAATTCTCCTAAGAACACATGATAGAAGATATTTCAATTTGAGAACAAGCAATATGAAAAACAATTGAGCCTACCCTATCCTTTTATTCATTGAAAAATAATAATAATACATAAAGAAACATACTATACTCTTACATGCCTCTCGCCATAGTTCATAATAACTGTTGGTCCGCTCATCATGTCTTTCATAAGATCGAGTTCACAGCTATGTGATTCCACCATTGATTCTATCTTCTTGCCAAACAATCTCCGTCTAAGAGCGAAACTGTATCTGAAATTGGAAACTTTCTCTTTAAAATTAAACCTTTCTTTCTTCTGCTTTTTAATATCCACTGACCCATTATCAGTGGCTTCATGCTTTCTCCGGATATGAGCACCAGTTAAAACGTGACGGTCTTCCAGAAGAAGCTTCCCAAATGACGTTCCTGATACAGGAGCTGACAAAGACCTAATGAGATTTCTAGGGGATAATTCACTTTGGAGTACTCCCCCATCATCTGACCCATGTCTGAAAGATCTGGTTTTCACTTCTGGTTCATCTTTCACAATTTCCCAGCGGCTCACTTCATTCCTTGCCTTCAATGAATCTCTAACTTGTTTTAGTTTGACCTTTTCATCATCAAATGCAGATGATGTAGAGCTGCCATTGACCACTATGGGAACGTCAAGATGTGATTCTCTCTTGAGAACATTTCTTAGTCTCTCTGACAAGAATTTCCTAGTATCTCTGCTAATGAAATCAGGGGAACCTGGTCCATTGAACTGAATTTCACTTTTATATGATCTTGTTGATTCTGAGCGGAGCAAATTTCTTCCGAGGTCCCTAGTCACACTTTCTCGGACTTGTCTTGCTATATGCTTAGCAATTCTTTTTGGATCTGATGGCTTTTCACTGAAAGGGGTCTCAATTCCACTTCCACGGCCTACAGAACTCCTCTTAAGATTTTTCCCTTGCAGTTCACATTTCAGCCGTTCCTTAACCTCCTCAAGAAAATCTTCTATACTACCCCTCTCCTCTACAATTCCCGAGGAACTTGTCCAAGACTCTTCTTGGTTACAAATCCTATCAGGACCAGGCTTCAAGATCACTATCTTTGTGGGAGCAGAAGAATTATCTAGTTTCTGACTAGAAATCATAAGGGTGGACTCATCAAAGTCTCTACTCATGGTCCTGCTTCTTAAAGGAAAAGATTCCCTTTGCTCAGATGGGAATAGTTCTGTTTTATCGCCACGTTGATGTAAACCGCCTCTCTCATGTGACCTTGCCTTTAATGTATGACTCTTAGGTTCTATGGGCTTATCATATGCTGTTCTCCCAGAAGTTGCATAATGTGCCATCTTTTCTTTGTTGAGGTCCTCTTGAGCAAGCAGCTGTCCAGGGATGTCATCAAGTTCAACAACCCTTGAACATTCCTTAAACCTTGCTGCTTGCCATGCTTCAAATTCTTTCTTAAATTTCTGTAGTTCCTCCTCTTGAGGATGTTCTCGACGCCTTGGTTTTCCTAATCTTTGCTCACTGCTCCATCTATCAGTACTTTTGTCTTTATTATGGTAAGATGAGTCAAGTTCCATCAGTGCGGAAGCATTTGAGTCAGATGAGATGTGACCAACTGAGCCCTTTCCATTCCTTTCCTTCTTTGAGAACTTTGTTCCCGCATTTTCATTCTTTTTATCAATTGGCTGAACTACAGAATTTGTATTTAATGGCAGCATGTCCATTCCCATAAGCCGGGCAACGATGCTTGGGGCATTTTGTCTGGTGCTTGATCGTTTAGATACTTCCTCATTTATCAATTTCTTCATCGAAGCCTCAATTGGATAACAATTCTTTTCAGACCAGTCTTCTTCCACTTGATAAGAGTACTGGTAATTAATAGCAGTACATTTAGCTAAACTGGTAGAACATAGCAAAGTCTTAAAAATAAATAAATAAATAATAAAAAAATGATTACAGGACTCCTGATTCCATAACACAAATCTATGAGGTTCAACTCTCATAGGAACACATCATTTATAAGACAAGAATTTTCACTAAAAATGAGATTAAAATAGCAGAAGATTTTGAAAAAGCTAACACAAAGTACCCCAAGTCGAAAACAGAACTCTTCTATTGCAATACTAAGGAAAGATTCATGCATATAACTCTTCCACAAGTAGTGGCTACCAAGTCCCTATGACTCAACAAGAACCATTAATACACACTTGTGAAACCCACATGGTCACTACCCAAGATTGTAGTCTCTACACAATACAACCACCTTGTCAAATTAAAGCTATAACAAGGCATGAGATGAAAGTTACCGGTATATCCCCTACAGCACAATAACTTTGAGAAGTTTCCAATTGCAACTCCAGACTATTCCGAGGAGCTTCAAGGCCTGCAAAGGAATCAAAATAACCGCGTCACTTTTCTATGCTGAGCCGAGTAAGGAAGTAAGATCAGAATGAAACAGTTTAAATTATTGTCTCAATAATTTTGGGAGGGACAATGTTGGCGTGATGCAAGGACTACATTTCCACTACCTCCAGCTAACACCACAAAAGACTCCAATATTTATTTAATATATAAATCAGGTGAATTTCCTTTTCATGCAAGATATTAATATCCCGAACTTTCCAATCTTAACTGTTTAGCCATGTTTATTGCATCGCAATACAATTACACCATTAGCAAGAAAATTATGGAGCTATTTTGACTAGATTTTTATCAAATTTGGAATGAAAACATAGTCAAAGTATAATTGCAGAACTCAATAAAAAAAAAAGGTTCAAGGCCCCTTAGATAATATGTCTCATTCTAAAGCCAAGGGTTCCTTCTAGCATAAACATTGTTCTGCTGATGCATAGACAGGGCAAAGATACATACCGCCTACATTTCTCTTCTGTTTATGAACTTTCTTGGCCATGTTACCCTGATTGAAGTCAAAAAACTGCAAGAAGCCTCCCATGCAGCTAGTGGCTACCAAAAGGCTGTCATCCCCTTAACGCTTAATAACTGCTTCTATATATGTATTACCCCCATTAGAACCAAAAGTAACTGTTTTGTATTCACCTCATACCCTGCAACAGCACAAAATACCCAGATATTTTTAGGATCACAGGCGGATATTCGGCCATGGAATTTGATATCAAAATTAAGTTCAAACTGCCTAAATTAAGTGTGTATAATTTAGTACATATGCGTGTGTGGATGGATTGGAGCCTAAATTACATGTGAATTTAAAATGACAAGGAATTTATTTCCTCAAATCCAAATCCAGAAAAAAACTGAGCATAAGTGCTCATACACCCCAATGAAAATAAAACTAAACTTTTTACCAGCTTCAACACTAAAAATGCCTTAGATTCAAAGTTTATATGATTCATCTTTTGTAAATGATAATACAGCAATGAAAGTTCTTTTTAATCCCAACATAAAGAGAACAATAAAAATCCAAAAAGTAACAAAAAAATCTATAAGCTGAATTCATACAAATTTTGAATCTTTGAAACTACAAAACATCAAGTCAACTAGGCCTACTACAAAAGATTGACTTGGTTGAGACACTTTCATTTTGTTCCAAAACCAAAACAATTCAAAGCATAGATTTTCACACATTATTTTCTTACCCCATTTGCTAAACTTTCTCAGCGTCACTGAAAAAGTGATAATTCGAAAACGTACCGTTGAGAGAACAAAGGGGTGGTGAGGGACCAAAGTAACAACGTAATTGTCGGGTTTCAGAGTGAAACGACCTCGGCGTCTTAGAGACCCAGAAATAGATTTGTGTGTAAAACTACAAAAAGTTCATAGAAATCAGAGAAGCCATGATTGACAGTTTGACACACACAGAGAGAGTCTTTGTTCAGTCTTCAGTGATAATGAAAAGTGGAAATTCAAAGCTTGGATTTGTACACTGTTTGGAGCCCCCCAAAGACAATGAAGAAAAAAATGTAATAGTAATTATAGTAAAATAATAATGTTACAGGAAAAGCAAACGCTTTTTGGTTAGTAGAAGCAAGAGTCCGTTGCTGCAAACTTTTCTACATCTTCCTTTATTGTGCTCTCGGTTTCTTTATTCTCCTTCTTATTCTTTCTTTAATTTTTTTTATAATATAAATAGAATTGCATTATAACTTGGAAGCAGTGCCATCAGCTCCATTATTTTTTACCATGATGCCAAAATATTAATGAATTTGTACTTATGACATTCTATTATCATTAATTTTTATGATCAAAGATACTTATAAGTTTTTACTTGCAATGTTTGTTCTATAATAATTATTCATTATCATTATATTAAGCCATGAGAAAGGCTTAGGTCCGGTGCTCTCTGTAAATTAAATCCAATAGGATATTATGTGGCAATTTTTGAATACATGATTGCATCCACTGGACCAGGTTAAACCCTTAAGCCACCACTAGTAAGTTTCTTTTTAATATAGACAAATTCTCAAACATTTGTTTTTGCTATGATAAGAAATAAACGAGATAATATTTTTTGAAACATGAACGGGTTAATAATAAGAAAGTTAAAAGTGTCCTAAATATTCTTCTTACTTATATTTTTTCCCCAATTCTAGCAGATTTCAACTTGTGTTATTTGTTTTATGTTTATTATCTTTTACTATCAAGGCACTAATTAATTTATTTTTAATATAAGTGGATTTAAAAAATAAAAATAAAAAACTAGGTACCATATTTGATGATGATATTTCTTACTGGAGCTAATTGAATTTGAAACAACTTTCAGATTTTTTTTTTTTTAATTTTTACTTTAAGAAGAAAGAATAACATAATATTCTCAAAATGTGAAGGGCTTCATAATCATGGGAAATTATTGTATACTCCCGAAGTATCATAAATGCGCAGTCCCTCCTCTAATACGAATGGTGAGTCTCACTAATTAAATTCATAGTGTGACCCATTATTTATGTAAGAGAAAAAACTATGCATTTATGGTACATCGGGGATACCTAATAATTTCCCCATAATCAAATAGTTTGTGTAGTAAACATTGAAGATTAGGAATCATTTAGGTGCGAAAAAAACAAAAAAAGCCCTAAAGTCTATAAGTTAGTCGGACCATAGAAAACTAAAAAGTAAGATTTTGACTGACCAGGGTAAAAATGATTCCGAGGATTAGAAAAACACGTAGGTCTGGTCAATGAAATTCCAAACAGATTTTTAATTGTAAGTAGTGGTTCGGCACATAAAAAGGGAATCGAGTATATTATGTCTGAACTTATTGGACAAATTATTACAAAATTTTGCAGCCAGAAATGCTCGATTGCTTTTACAATTTCACGTGTATGGACAGTGAATCATGCAAAAATATGCATTGCAATTTACATTTAGGATTCCTTTTAAAGCTATTTAAATCAATCATTATTTGATCTAGATTCAAATAATCATGTAATGTATCATCAAAAAAGGAAAAAAAAAAAAACTATAATGATTATTTCAATTTTCATATTGAAGAAAGCTTGAGAATCAAACAAGATGGGATCATTTAAAATTATTAATAGATAAAGAAAAATATTAAAGTTGCTACTAATTGTATTACTAATTAACGTGACAATAAATATTATTAATGCCACATAAACAACACATTATAAATAAAATTTTGAATTATTTTTTATTCTATTTTAAAAAATTATTCGTAGTGATTAAAGTATCACCCAAAAAATATATAAGAAAACAAACATAAAAGCTTTTCAACTTTAATAATCAGTAAATACTCTTTTCCTCTATTTTTTTTATACAAGAAATAAATTTTATTTTAATCTAATCTAAATATATATGTGTATAAAGTTTTCTTCTGAAAACTTAAATATTGGCCCTTGTTCTCCATACCCCATAAGTACTTATATTTGTAGAGTGACTATTGCACAAAACCAAGGATGCGTAGTGACTTACTGGTCATCTTTAAAAGATGTAAGTTTGTATATTTAAAATGTTATGTTCTCCATACCTCATAAGTACTTATATTTGTAGAGTGATTATTGCATCAAACCAAAATGCCTAGTGACTTACTGGTCATCTTTAAAAAATGTAAGTTTGTATATTAACTTTTGATAGATATTCTTTTTTTTTTTTTTATGGGAAACTTTTGATAAATATTCAAAGCCTCTAGAATGAATGGGATAAGTAACATTATGGTGACAATTAAAAGAATAAAAAATTTTAAAAAAAAAGGTGTCGCTTCTCATTATTTAAGAACGGATTTGATTTGTTGTAACACGTACCAAACAGCTCAGCGAAAATTGATTTTGCCCACGACAGCTCCATTTGGCGCCACCAATTTCTTTTCTTTTTTTATTCTTATTTTTCTCATTTATTTTGTTCCTTCCGCACCAATACGCCTTTCTCGTGTGGAGTACGCTCCCAACTGCATATTCAAGCACTTATTTATGATTTATTTTTTTAGTAAATAAGTCAGGTTCAAACTAAAATTTAGTTTTGATTATTAAATTAATCAAGCTTAAATATAATAATATATTAGTAAAAAACTTGTAAACATGATATTTGATTAATATTATATTTTTATATGTATATTTGTTAAAAATTATACGTATAATTTGAATTTAAAAATACATTTTTAGGCTCCAAAAAGCCTAACCAAATGGACACTCATTTCAAATCTAAATTTAGGCTTCACACAAAAAACAAAAAAGTTGTAGCTAAACTCACCTTTTAAGTTAATTAAATAACTTGTGAGTAAACTCAAACTTGTTCAATAAAAAAAAAAATTAAACTTAAGCATGCAATTTTATTTGATTATAAACTCAAATTTGACTGTGTTCAAAATAAAATTAAATAAATAAGCTTAATTTTTTAAATATTTGGCTAGTTGACTATTAACGATGATGTGCTTTGAGCTTGAAATACACGCTTGGAGGGAGCGCTTGGTGGCTTTGAATTACATTTAAAAATTGTTTCCAGAATGATAGAGCCGCTTATTTGACTTTTGCTTTGCGCTTTGCTGTCTCTCTCGCCCATTCGGGCAGTATAGTATTATGGTTTGAAAATTGAAACCAAAATACTTTAAAAAATGTTATTATTGGATTATAGTTTTTGTTCCTATTGAAGAAAGGAGAATGTATTCAGCCAAAAAAAGAGAGAAAGGAGAGTGTTAATAGATTTTTTTTTTTTTTTCCTTTGAGATAGTAGATGTTTGATATTAGATTTTAAGGAAGAACCTTTCTTTACGTGTACTACTTTTTTTTTTAGATGAACGCGTGTACTACATTTTATTAACAACGAAAACAAAAACAAATAAAGATAAGACATCCAGCTTAATATATATTTCGTTCTTATATTTCATTATGATTTTGCATAATAACTTCTAAGCTTAAATCAAAATAAGTGTTTTTTTTTAACAGAAGTAATTGTAAATGTCTTTATTTCTTCAAAAACATGTACAAGAAGCACAACTTTGTAGAAATAAATGAAATGACATGAGTATATCTCACGGATAAATTTATTATTTATTATATAAATTGTGTATATAGTACCTGGTAATTTTAAATTATGTGATACTAAATGCATAACTAAAATTTTTAATATATTCAAACTACGAAGGGAATCTATTTCAATTAGATAAAATCTTTTCCCAAATTTATATAATCAAGTTATTTTATTTTGTTAGTTGGGAAGTATGTAAATTAAGCTAATTGGTATTTTACATATTGAGTTAGATATACAATTATTTTATTATCTGTCTAGTCAAAAACATGCACAAGAAGCACAAATTAGTACAATCAAGCTCTTTTAATGTGTTCGTTAAAAAGTATGTAGAGCAAATTTATATTTTACATACTGTACTATAGATATACAATTATTTTACTATCAATTTAATTACTTAATTCACAACCACCATTGCCAAAGATAAGATACAAGTATATATATTAGGCCCATCAAAAGAAAAAAGTATATATATTAGGGAGTTGATGTAAGAGGAGAGTTGGCTACTCATGAGTTTAAAATTTTTGAGGTTCTCTGCGCAGAAAGGCAAAGGAGACAAGCATCAAAGCATGGATTAGAGAAGCAACATATAGAGGCCTTTGAAACACTAAAATAGACTTCAAAATTAAATAAACGGGGAATTCTCAAAAAAGTTTGATATTTTAAAGCGTGGTTCCCCAAAAAATGAAAAAGGTAAAGAAACCCATGCATGTCTTTTTATCTTACAACAACTCATGAAGATGATGTTTATTGTAGGGCTTAGGTTGTAAAGCGACCCTTTAACTAATGATGCTAAGAGCGTTCGTCATGTGCTTCCAAACTCAAAAGCCTTTGTGCAAGTGAGATACATACGTGACCGCATGATAGCTATGTCTGGTTAATTGGGTCCTCCAATGGGGGCCTAGCCAAAAGCTTTTAGATTAGATACCACGTGGCACAATCCCAACTGGACAAGTCTTTGTTGCCAAAAGTTGCACTCTATTATTATTATCTTGTTGAGGCGGCCTCACTGACTTTAGGGAACCTTGTGGGGGGTCACCTTTCAGCATAATTAGGGGGCGGATGTGCTGCACGTGGACATGGGTTTTTTATTCTAATTCTAATGGCTTTTAATAACTTGTGTGGCCCATCAAATGAATTGATGGTTGAAAACTTCAATTCGGACCCATAATAGCCTGGCCATTGATCAGTGAGCTTGGATTGAAGTGGGCCATGTATTGTAACAAGAAACTTCAAAGGGCTATTAATTAGGATTTGGGTTTGATAAAAATAAAAATATTTCAAATTTGTATAGGCCAGGACCAAGACTACATCAGTGTAAAACTATGAGTTGGGCCTATAGCCCAGCCCAAGAAAGAAAACAGCAGGAGATGATGTGGTAGACACTAGCAACTTCAAAGGCTGTTAATTGGGAATTGGGTTTGATAAAAATGTTTCACATTTGTAGAGGCCCAGAACCAAGACTACATCAGTGTATAATCAATAGTTGGGCCTATAGCCCAGCCCAAGAAAGAAAACAGCAGGAGACGATGATGTGGGAGACACTAGAGAGTAGGAAATTCAAATGGCCACAACGTCTTTGCAATTATATTAGGCGCTATCTGTTGTTTGATTCGGATGCCATCTTGATTTGTTCTTCTCATATTCTTTTGGTTCTACTATAAGAATCCTTGAAGTGTGCAAGTTGCAACAATATTTTTTAACTTCTGTTTCTATCACACTTCAAATTCATTCATTGAAAATACACAAATTATATATGATGAAAAACATATTGCACTTGATCTGCTGTTAAAAAACTCAATCAATTCTGTTCTTATTTAAATAAAAAACAAAAATCAACCAATTTTGTAATCCTACATTTTATTTTGATAGAAAGAAAGAGGAGAGAATGGAATAAGTTATTTAGTGTTCGGTTGACATGTGATATGATTTTGTGTTAGAAGTTAGAACTTTATGTGTGTGTTTGTTTCTTAAAAAAAAGGAAAAAAAAATTACTTCTATTGAGGGAGAGGTTTTCTACCATACTCACATGTTTATTGAAGGTCCAAATTGGGTAAAAATGACATAAATGCTTTTTTTTTTTTTTTAATTTATAATTTGATAGTTAGAGAAGAAGGGATTTGAACCATGAATGTTTCTAATAGGAGCACCAAAAATTGTCAACTAATTAAATTACAAAGCTCTTAGTAATGGAAAAAAAATAGAAAAGTTGAGTTGATCGAATTTTTTATCTTAAAATTACTTATATTAAAGTATATAGATAAAAACATTTAATTTTCTTTTCCATTATTTTTGAAAACCAAACAAAGGATATTGATGCATTTTCCATTTCCTTTTTTTGAGATAACTGTTAGAAATTTCATAAATGTAAAAAAAAAACTATTGTATTACAAAACTATGCCCGCCAGCAACCTGGTTTGCGAGCCAACTTCCATTACAACCCATCATTTCATTTCCCAAAACCCCTACAATAAGCTGAGCAAAACAGAACCCAGCGAAGCCAGCATTCAATATCCTCCTCCCCCGTCTATACTAGTGCATTTTTTAGCCGCTGATACTCCAGTAAAAAACCAGTAGCCTCTCTCAAAATCTGTTCTGGGTGCCGTTGAACTTTCACTAAACAAAACTTATTTCTCGCGCTCCAAATTGACCAAGCCACCGTCGTCCACTGCTCTAGTTCTTGTTGCGAAATTCTGTCAACCAACATCTTGAACAGAGAGAAAAAATCCTGGACTGTGTTCGAAAAATTCTGGACTTTTCCTCAGCATAGCGCCCAAACATTTCTTGCTAGCGGACACTCCCACAGCACATGCGCAACAATTTCTGTACATTGGCAACAATTTCTGCGTCTATGCAGATTCTCTCTAGTTGGCAGAATATTGGAGCATGCACGCCAAAGAAAATTCTGTACCTTAGGAGGGATATTTAGTTTCCAAATTTTCTTACATATTGGCCGATCCAACCCAGCTCGTGAGTGCTCAGTTTGTGTGTTTCCCGAAGTCTCAATGCTACCTTGTAAGCTGATTTCACCGTAAAGATTATGTTGTGGCTCTCTTTCCACTCCATCTTGTCTTGGGCTGTGCTGTTCTGCAACGGAATGGACAAGATTTCCATTCTGATTCTATAGGTAAAGAGATCAGAAATCTTTCCCCTATCCCACTGCTTTATCTCAGCATCCATAAGGTTGCTTACAAGCATATTTGGCCGATCCTCCCCAAGGAAGACAGGTTTGTGGGACAGCCATCTATGCTTTGAGACTTGTATTTTTCTGCCATCTCCAACCTTCCAACCTGCCCCCTCCCAGATAATATCTCTTGCCGCCAGCAAGCTACGCCATACATATGAGGGGTTGTTACCAAGACCTGCATCCATGAAAGAGCAATTGGGAAAATATTTTGCTGTGTACACCCTCTAAAATAAAGAGCGAGTATTATGGATTAGCCGCCATGCTTGTTTAGCTAGTAAAACTAAATTAAAAGCTTGCATATCCTTGAAACCCATTCCCTATTTTGTTTTTGAGTGTACAACTTCTTCCAATTAATTTAATGTATTTTCTTTTCGTCCTTTATCTGACCCCACCAATATTTTGCCATAGTAGAGTATAAAGTGTCACATAGACTTAGGAATTTTAAAAATCTCCATAGTGTAGGTAGGAATTATCTAAGCCACAGTTTTAATCAGAAATTTTTTCCCTGCCTGTGAGATGAACTTTTCTTTCCACCCCATGACTCTTTGAGATTTTTTCCCTAAGGTCCCTAAAAGTGTTCACCTTAGATTTATCCTCAACCATTGGGAGGCCCAAATATTTCTCACAATCCTCTATAATTCTTGCCCCCATAAATCTTTGAATATCCCTTCAAACATCTGGTCTTGTGTTTCGGCTGAAGAAAATAAAGGTATTTTGCTTATTAATTGCTTGGCTGGATGCCTTCTCACAACACCTTAGTAACCGAAGGAGGTGATGGCATTCCTCCAAAGTAGCCTAACAAAATATGAAACAATCATCTGCAAACAGAATGTGAGATATGCATACCCCATTGCTACATGATAAAATACATATAGACTCTTAGATACAACGGCCTGTCTAATCAAAGAGGAGAGGCATTTGGCACATAATAGAAACAAATAGAAGATAATGGGTCACCTTGCTTAATACCCTTTGATGGATTAATGTATCGTTTTGGCTCACCATTTATAAGCACTAAATATGAAGTAGTACATATTGTTTCCATGGCTAGTTTGACCCATCTAGCATCAAAATTCAATTTGATCATGATGTGCCTAAGAAACTCCCACCCCACTTGATCATACGCCTTGCTAATATCCAGTTTAATTGTCATTTGTCTCTTCCTCTCTGTTCTGTTATTTCTCATCCTGTGCAAAACCTCAAATGCTACTATAGTATTATCAGTGATTAGCTAGTTAGGAACAAAAGCACTCTGGGACTCTGAGATAACATTGGACAATATCATTTTTAATCGGTTCGGTAACACTTTAGAAACCAATCTAGAGATGACATTTGCAAGGCTAATCGATCTATATCAGCAACTGTTTTTGGTTTTAATATTTGGTCTGGTTCCATATCCTTTCTATTCCAATGTTTTTTTTCCCCTTCTCATTCCTAGTTACAACCAAATATAGTGTAAATGTCAATTACCAATACAGTTCAGTAGTTGAGCAACCCACAAAAAGAATCCTAGGAAGATTTTTTTAATTAATATAAACGACTTTCTTGATTGATAATATTGACTGGCAGATCAAAATTCCAGGTAGGACCTTTGCGATTTAAAATGTAAAACATCAATAGGACGTGTCCACTACTAGTAGGTTCTATATAACTTAATGCACACTCTGCAATGTATACTGGTTCAGTATTATTGACACCTATGCAGAAAAAAAAGCAAAAGATATGATATTGATCGCACCAGATAAACTTTTTTACACAAATCATAAAACTTTGATACATCAAATCCTTACTAAAGAGGTATACATCATTGGATGATTCTGCAAAATCAATAAATTAAAGAACAGGAAGAAAGATTATTATTTGGTGAGAGAGCTAGAGAAGAAAGAATCGTTTAAAAGCGAAGTCCAACGGAATGAGTATAAATTATTGAATTCTAAAAAGCCAAAAGATTGAAATACAATCAAGCAAGCAAGCCCCTTTCGGTTATGCCAGGTGCCTTGCTAACAACCAACGACCAGCTACAGGTTCCACACCGACATATATTGTGCCACGTGTTGTTGTCCGACTTGTCCTAGGAAGGCCACCTGCTGGTTTGGTTGGTCACTTGGTCCAAATAATATTAACTTTGCTTTTATGTGTCACTCAGTAGCTCTTTTTTAGCCCATTAATGTCATTGCCTTTTTGGCTTAACGAGTGAATGGATAGGAAGTTTGATGGTCAAACAGTTTAGGACAATTTTTTGTACAAAAGGTGCCTGTTTAGTATCATGGTAAGAATTAAGAAGTAAAGCTTTAATATAGTTTTTTAAAATTGTGGATTTATAATACATGAATGGTGTGAATTGTACAATTTTGATGTTAGAAATGTTATAGTTTAAGAGGTTAAAACATATTATAGGTTCATATACTTAATACTTGTAAAACAAATTCATTAATTCTAAGCTTTGTCTATGATTAGCTAGAGTTCTCTAACTAGTATATAAACTTTATATTAGATTTATTATAAACTCAACTGAGTAGCTAGAGTTCTCTAGCTAGTATACAAACCTTATATTAGATTCATTATAAACTCAAATAAGAATACACAAGATGTAGCAATAATTAATATTCTTTTATTGTGGATTTCAGCTGTCAAACCAAACCATATTAAACTCTTAGCTGTAAAAAATTCCTTAAAACCCCTACTACTAAAAAAGACTGGCAATTTCAGCTAAAATATTTTCAATTCCCATAGAGTACTTTTTTAACCCTTTCAAAAGCATTACCAAGTAGGCAGAATATCTTTCATAATGGTAAGCTGTGATTGGAATAAATCACATTCATATAAAACTATTATTTCTAGGCTTCTAGCTAATTTTTTCTTTTTGCATATAGAAAAAGAAGAAGGTTAAATTGAATAATTTTCCATATCAGCAACGTTTGGATTATGTCACCTAATCAACCTCCACGTGTACATACCTGTGATCCTAACACACGTATTTGTCCCCATAAAAACCGGTCGATTTGCCTCACTTCTCAAAGTCTAGTATCAAAAAAAAGAAACTGAAATCAACTGCTCCAACTCTGGTCGGTTATCTCAAAGCACAGTTTGGCTTCACTACTCTCTTTCTTCATCGGTTACTAACAAGTCCTTGGATTCCTTTTTTTTCCATTTTGTCCGAGAATTTATTCCAAGATCATCCAATGTTTTTTCAAAAGCTTGTTGAGAAGGCTGCAAAGAAGGTTAGTGAGTGACTTTTTTTTTTTCCTCTGTTCTTTGCTTGATCTCTTATATTTGTTCATTTTGGAATCAAAGATCAACATGAGTATTGATGTGAAATGTTTCACCTTTGTGGGTTTGATCGATCACTGATTTCTCTGTCTGAAACTTTTGGAGTTCACTGTATTAATTTGTTGTCCATAGATTTAGCTTCATCTGTGCTTGACTACTGAATTTTTTGTCAAAAGAAAACCTGCATTTAAAATAATAGCTGTCAGCTCTGCAAATCAAGCTTTCTTTCTTTAATACATAAATGCCATATATGACCCGCTGATCTTGCTTCCTAATTTTTATTCTTTTTTTTTTTTTCTGATAAGTAATCACAGAGTTTGGCAAAAAATTAAATCTTAAGTTCAAATTTTTTATTTTCTCAAAAAAAAAATCAAAATTTTTATGATATATATATATATATATATTTAAACATTCACATTTTACGTTAATGGGGTCACAAATTCAATGGTATATCTGTATTATGTGTATTCATATAACTATGCCTACTATATATATATATATATATTTTTTTTTTTCGGTTAAGTAACTACGTATCTGTTATAGAGGGGGAAAAAAGAAAGATAGAAGAAGCTGCTTCTAAATTTCTAATCTTGAAAAGACAATAACGCAAATCAAACCAAGAGTCAAAGGACTTTTGGGATGAAAGAGAAATGGTGCAAAATAATTGTTGTTGTTGTTGTTGTTGATGTTGATATATTATTATTAGTAGCAGTAGTATATAAGTTTTTGTCAACTAGAGGATATTTTTTGAAATTTTCAATTAAGACATTCAGATTCAAATCTTCTATAATAACTATCGAATTATTATCAAATAAACATTTTTTTTAAAGTTTTCAATTAATATATTCAAGATTTTAATTTCCTAGAGTAACTATCAAATTATCATAAAATAAAATAAAAAGTTATATATATATATATATATATATATATGTTGTTATCAAACTATCATAAAATAAAAGTTAAAGGAAAATTAGAAATTGAATTACCTCATCTGCAGCACTAATCGTGCATTGATTGTCTGTGATAAATTTTGCTATAGTTATGCTTGCTTCCACAAATGGCATCTTCAACATCAACTCCTTTGGGAGTGAGGGTGGGGACCTAGATTGGCATTGTAGAAGATACTTTTCAATCAAGCAATCATCATAGGCATAAACATGTCCTGATATTCCAAGCAAAAGGAGACAATCTTGCTTATGCTTGCTTTGCTCACTGCTTGAAATGATCTCCATGTCAATACAAGCCTCAGGCAAATGAAGTCCCAGCTTAATTGTGCGGGATTCAGTATGCTCATTCAACAAGACCACCTGCCTCATCAAAATATAATTTTTACAATTTAATCTCAAATTGTGACTATAATCCAAAAGCTGTATGTATATATTGCAGAATTAGCATCAAAATGTAATCTTGATCCAAACAAACCCAAGAAGGGGAAGTTAAGGTGACGTATTCATACAGAATGTTAATCTGTTCACTGTGATACACTTGTGTCGATGACTTGGTCTGAAAAATACTAATCCTATCAGACCTTGTGGTGGCACTGAAGTTTTCAAACTACCTCATTCAACTAAAAATATTTATTACAAAACCAAGAAACTTCTAAAAAATTATTCAGCATACTTCTTGAATATAATTCATGAATAGATTTTTCAGAAAGACAGACTCCCAAGTCAAAAAAATAAGCATACTTGCTTCATTGACACAATGATATTGCAAGAGTAATTGCCAAATACCTGCAACAAGTTCACAGACACAGAGTTGGAGGCACCTATAACATATAGTCGACTTGCTTTCCCATCTGCATAAACCCATTTTAATGATGCTATAGGATTTTTCTCTGTCTTGTACCCAAGATTGAGTTTGCATATAGGAACATTTTGAGAACCACGGTTTGATGCTTCAGTACTTGGATTTGCAGTAGAGGGAATACTCCAGATGAAAATCTCTCCATTGCTGTACCCAACAACAACTTTACTTCCAAAAGGGCATGCCCAGCATGCAGAAGTCACTTTCTTTGCTTCATGATATTGTAATTGCAACATATTTCCACCTGTTGTGAAAATGGATTCACTTTCTCTAATATCCCATAATGAAATTAAGCCATCTCTAAATATTATAACAACTCTGCATTGAAACAGATAATATAAGAGAAAAATGAGGATTTCATAGATTAATCAAGATGAGGAAAAAGCTAGAAAGGTTGGTGAAACTACCTTTTACTTTCAGCTGTTGGTTGAGGCAGTATATGCAGCACAGCATTATCACCAGAAACTTCAGTTACATTCCCTAAACAAGATGATTAAGCAGGTCAGATATTACAATAAAAAAAATGCTTTGCAAAAATGTAAAGAAATAAATAAAAAATTATCACACAATTTCGACAATGTCAAATACAAATTAGCCCATAGTTTACAGCTGTTAGGTTACTATTCTGATTGATCAGATTATTTTTGTTTAAAAGTCCTAGGGACAAATTACTTGAACAAGACCAAATTTACATATTAACAGGTACAGTATGCATAGCAGTTTATGCTAATCTAACACACACGAAAACATAGTAACAAAAAACTCACAGGAGTACAGAATCATCAATTCATTAGAAAAAGATAGATAAACAGATCAACACAAAGATTGGACTAAAATATATCTCACCATGAGAAGCTGAGAGAGGTATGGTGTACTTCATTTGTACTATATGAAATGGTTCTTCATCAAGCTTCAAAACTGATATATTACCATCAGAATATCCAATATATCTGCCAAAAAAGATTAGTTGTTGACTCGTAACTTAGTTTGAAATAGTGTAGAATCCCAATTTGAAAGCAATAAACACTTACATAAATAGACTATGTTGCATGACTGTAAAGGAGGTAATTTCTCCCTTAAAAACGTGCACATGGGATAACAGCTTCTCATCTATGTCCCAAACCTAGTAATAATATGATTTGCAAATCAATCCCCAAAAATAGTATTCCAAAGGCAATGCATAAAACATAGAGTGACAGCAGATTGTGATCTTTGAAAGCATAACAAAATTGACATGCCCTTTCATCAAACAGAGAAAACTAGCAGGATTATAAAAAATCAGCAACTAGTCTAGTGAAATAACTTGCCTCAAGGTGATTCTTGGAAGTTGCATTTAAAAGGATGCCGCGGTTCTTCATGAACTGAAGATAAAGATCATGATCGATGTTAGATTATCAATATTCTGAACATCCTGATGGAAATCATTTTTTCAAGACATCAAGAAGAATTAGTACACATGAAAGCATAACAGTAAATGAAAGGAAAGGAACACAAGACCTGTAAAAATTTGCTTGGTGATATCTCGTTAGATTCAAGTAAAGCTTGAGTGTTATCTTTTCCAAATAATTTAATTTGGCCATCCCTGAGTGGAAGAAATCAAATTTCATGTCAATCATACTTCAACATTTTGATGAGATAAATATCCATCTATTCAAAATTTATGCAGTGCATAGTGACTAGTTAAAATGAATAAGAATTTAGATTTTCGAGTCAAAGCTATAAAACTACTATGGATGCTAATCATTTCATTTTTATAAAATATTTAAAATAACACCAAATGTTCATATAATTTAGTTATAAAAGCTCATACTATAGGAAGCCTTCATTCTAAAACATATTTAAAATGTTGAATTCAATCAAATAAAATGAAAACATGATTAGGAAACTTAATTTTTTCCCATTAAAGGTAAATAATCTACTGTCGAAAGAGAGGTATCAATAATCAGCTACAAAGAACTCTCGCCAAGGTTGCTGTGTAATATTCTCTAGTGCCCATATTACCAATTTAAACATGTTAGAAATACTAGTGTTTT
This sequence comes from Quercus suber, assembly GCF_002906115.3. NCBI lineage: Eukaryota > Viridiplantae > Streptophyta > Magnoliopsida > Fagales > Fagaceae > Quercus > Quercus suber. Next base: position 150,781 of record NW_027070412.1, read on the forward strand.
AGGCTAGGTAAAAATAACATAGAGCTATAGAAATACATAAGGGCACAACTTTTGTAGCTGAGGCAAGATGAAAAATGAAGACAAAAGAAATGAACAAAAGAATTTAGGATTAGAAGGATTGGAAATGACAACTTACTTTGTAGAAATTGCAAGTATCTTTTGAATGGAGTCATAAGCAAACATGGTAGACCCCGAAGGGATCCCATAATGGAATACCACTCGTGGGTCTACCTCACTTGATTTCAAACCATCTACATTCCCTCCAGGCTGCAACAAAAGCAGCAAAAATGTCAAGCTCAAGAGAGAAACTTAAATAAAATTTTCTGGCTAGCTTGTTAATTCTGATTGTCATATTTGATGAATAGGCATTGAGTTTTCAGTTTTAGCAGTTTTAAGCTTTTAGCACTTAGCAATCACCTGGCGAATTATCAGAAAAGTACACAACCTTAAGGTAAAGGTTTTATGTTAAATTTCATAAAAAACAAATATACACCAAACTAATTCTTTCAGGCATTTTACACTAAGGACAAAACTTAGGTATTCTTAAAATATAGTTAATGTGTTACTCCACACCAATAAAACTAAGTCACCTTATATAAAAATTATTTTTTCACTCGAGTTATGAGCTTATGTCAACTTATTTATATGGGAAAAAAATAAATTGGTTTTTGGTGATAATGGGTCTTTAAGGTTTTAGAGAAGCTCCCAGAAATTCTGATTCAGCTTTTGTTAGCATAGTAATATTACTAATGAATGCGAAGACATAATTTAGCGGCCTGCAAATAAATTGTGCACCCCACCATAGGAGCAGAGCTAAACCCAGCAATACGGCATGGCAGCATTGACAGAACTCATATTAACTACATCATTCAAATTTCACCTAAAAAGAGAATAGTATAAATAATTATTTTTTTTAAAAAAACTTTAAATTTAATTGAAGATTCTGACATTTGGTAAAAATCATTGACCATCAAACTAAATGAGTCTATCCTTTAGATATAAAAAGGACATAGTGGGAAGTATCACTCATTCATTAACCACCGCCCATCACGTGGACATGTTGACGGTTTCATTATTTGGATCAACCCATTGACTGGTAATCCATCATATATACCAAGCTCTTATCACCAATTGACACCTCATGAAGTTTTTATTATTTAATGTCCCCATCAAAAAAATTCTTCAAATTAGGTTCTTCATCTATCTCTCTCTCTCTCTCTCAAACCGAGTTCAAATTCAAAGAAATATTTATTATTTTATTTTTTTATGTTATATCAATAAGAGTTATTGACATGTTTATTTGTAAATATTTTATAAGAATTGATATTAGCTTTAATATTTTTATATAAACATTTACTAACAACATATATATTACTTTTTCTTTTATTTTATGATAGTTTGATAACAACATATATATATATATATATATATATATAACTTTTTATTTTATTTTATGATAATTTGATAGTTACTCTAGGAAATTAAAATCTTGAATATATTAATTGAAAACTTTAAAAAAAATGTTTATTTGATAATAATTCGATAGTTATTATAGAAGATTTGAATCTGAATGTCTTAATTGAAAATTTCAAAAAATATCCTCTAGTTGACAAAAACTTATATACTACTGCTACTAATAATAATATATCAACATCAACAACAACAACAACAACAATTATTTTGCACCATTTCTCTTTCATCCCAAAAGTCCTTTGACTCTTGGTTTGATTTGCGTTATTGTCTTTTCAAGATTAGAAATTTAGAAGCAGCTTCTTCTATCTTTCTTTTTTCCCCCTCTATAACAGATACGTAGTTACTTAACCGAAAAAAAAAAATATATATATATATATATAGTAGGCATAGTTATATGAATACACATAATACAGATATACCATTGAATTTGTGACCCCATTAACGTAAAATGTGAATGTTTAAATATATATATATATATATATCATAAAAATTTTGATTTTTTTTTTGAGAAAATAAAAAATTTGAACTTAAGATTTAATTTTTTGCCAAACTCTGTGATTACTTATCAGAAAAAAAAAAAAAGAATAAAAATTAGGAAGCAAGATCAGCGGGTCATATATGGCATTTATGTATTAAAGAAAGAAAGCTTGATTTGCAGAGCTGACAGCTATTATTTTAAATGCAGGTTTTCTTTTGACAAAAAATTCAGTAGTCAAGCACAGATGAAGCTAAATCTATGGACAACAAATTAATACAGTGAACTCCAAAAGTTTCAGACAGAGAAATCAGTGATCGATCAAACCCACAAAGGTGAAACATTTCACATCAATACTCATGTTGATCTTTGATTCCAAAATGAACAAATATAAGAGATCAAGCAAAGAACAGAGGAAAAAAAAAAAGTCACTCACTAACCTTCTTTGCAGCCTTCTCAACAAGCTTTTGAAAAAACATTGGATGATCTTGGAATAAATTCTCGGACAAAATGGAAAAAAAAGGAATCCAAGGACTTGTTAGTAACCGATGAAGAAAGAGAGTAGTGAAGCCAAACTGTGCTTTGAGATAACCGACCAGAGTTGGAGCAGTTGATTTCAGTTTCTTTTTTTTGATACTAGACTTTGAGAAGTGAGGCAAATCGACCGGTTTTTATGGGGACAAATACGTGTGTTAGGATCACAGGTATGTACACGTGGAGGTTGATTAGGTGACATAATCCAAACGTTGCTGATATGGAAAATTATTCAATTTAACCTTCTTCTTTTTCTATATGCAAAAAGAAAAAATTAGCTAGAAGCCTAGAAATAATAGTTTTATATGAATGTGATTTATTCCAATCACAGCTTACCATTATGAAAGATATTCTGCCTACTTGGTAATGCTTTTGAAAGGGTTAAAAAAGTACTCTATGGGAATTGAAAATATTTTAGCTGAAATTGCCAGTCTTTTTTAGTAGTAGGGGTTTTAAGGAATTTTTTACAGCTAAGAGTTTAATATGGTTTGGTTTGACAGCTGAAATCCACAATAAAAGAATATTAATTATTGCTACATCTTGTGTATTCTTATTTGAGTTTATAATGAATCTAATATAAGGTTTGTATACTAGCTAGAGAACTCTAGCTACTCAGTTGAGTTTATAATAAATCTAATATAAAGTTTATATACTAGTTAGAGAACTCTAGCTAATCATAGACAAAGCTTAGAATTAATGAATTTGTTTTACAAGTATTAAGTATATGAACCTATAATATGTTTTAACCTCTTAAACTATAACATTTCTAACATCAAAATTGTACAATTCACACCATTCATGTATTATAAATCCACAATTTTAAAAAACTATATTAAAGCTTTACTTCTTAATTCTTACCATGATACTAAACAGGCACCTTTTGTACAAAAAATTGTCCTAAACTGTTTGACCATCAAACTTCCTATCCATTCACTCGTTAAGCCAAAAAGGCAATGACATTAATGGGCTAAAAAAGAGCTACTGAGTGACACATAAAAGCAAAGTTAATATTATTTGGACCAAGTGACCAACCAAACCAGCAGGTGGCCTTCCTAGGACAAGTCGGACAACAACACGTGGCACAATATATGTCGGTGTGGAACCTGTAGCTGGTCGTTGGTTGTTAGCAAGGCACCTGGCATAACCGAAAGGGGCTTGCTTGCTTGATTGTATTTCAATCTTTTGGCTTTTTAGAATTCAATAATTTATACTCATTCCGTTGGACTTCGCTTTTAAACGATTCTTTCTTCTCTAGCTCTCTCACCAAATAATAATCTTTCTTCCTGTTCTTTAATTTATTGATTTTGCAGAATCATCCAATGATGTATACCTCTTTAGTAAGGATTTGATGTATCAAAGTTTTATGATTTGTGTAAAAAAGTTTATCTGGTGCGATCAATATCATATCTTTTGCTTTTTTTTCTGCATAGGTGTCAATAATACTGAACCAGTATACATTGCAGAGTGTGCATTAAGTTATATAGAACCTACTAGTAGTGGACACGTCCTATTGATGTTTTACATTTTAAATCGCAAAGGTCCTACCTGGAATTTTGATCTGCCAGTCAATATTATCAATCAAGAAAGTCGTTTATATTAATTAAAAAAATCTTCCTAGGATTCTTTTTGTGGGTTGCTCAACTACTGAACTGTATTGGTAATTGACATTTACACTATATTTGGTTGTAACTAGGAATGAGAAGGGGAAAAAAAACATTGGAATAGAAAGGATATGGAACCAGACCAAATATTAAAACCAAAAACAGTTGCTGATATAGATCGATTAGCCTTGCAAATGTCATCTCTAGATTGGTTTCTAAAGTGTTACCGAACCGATTAAAAATGATATTGTCCAATGTTATCTCAGAGTCCCAGAGTGCTTTTGTTCCTAACTAGCTAATCACTGATAATACTATAGTAGCATTTGAGGTTTTGCACAGGATGAGAAATAACAGAACAGAGAGGAAGAGACAAATGACAATTAAACTGGATATTAGCAAGGCGTATGATCAAGTGGGGTGGGAGTTTCTTAGGCACATCATGATCAAATTGAATTTTGATGCTAGATGGGTCAAACTAGCCATGGAAACAATATGTACTACTTCATATTTAGTGCTTATAAATGGTGAGCCAAAACGATACATTAATCCATCAAAGGGTATTAAGCAAGGTGACCCATTATCTTCTATTTGTTTCTATTATGTGCCAAATGCCTCTCCTCTTTGATTAGACAGGCCGTTGTATCTAAGAGTCTATATGTATTTTATCATGTAGCAATGGGGTATGCATATCTCACATTCTGTTTGCAGATGATTGTTTCATATTTTGTTAGGCTACTTTGGAGGAATGCCATCACCTCCTTCGGTTACTAAGGTGTTGTGAGAAGGCATCCAGCCAAGCAATTAATAAGCAAAATACCTTTATTTTCTTCAGCCGAAACACAAGACCAGATGTTTGAAGGGATATTCAAAGATTTATGGGGGCAAGAATTATAGAGGATTGTGAGAAATATTTGGGCCTCCCAATGGTTGAGGATAAATCTAAGGTGAACACTTTTAGGGACCTTAGGGAAAAAATCTCAAAGAGTCATGGGGTGGAAAGAAAAGTTCATCTCACAGGCAGGGAAAAAATTTCTGATTAAAACTGTGGCTTAGATAATTCCTACCTACACTATGGAGATTTTTAAAATTCCTAAGTCTATGTGACACTTTATACTCTACTATGGCAAAATATTGGTGGGGTCAGATAAAGGACGAAAAGAAAATACATTAAATTAATTGGAAGAAGTTGTACACTCAAAAACAAAATAGGGAATGGGTTTCAAGGATATGCAAGCTTTTAATTTAGTTTTACTAGCTAAACAAGCATGGCGGCTAATCCATAATACTCGCTCTTTATTTTAGAGGGTGTACACAGCAAAATATTTTCCCAATTGCTCTTTCATGGATGCAGGTCTTGGTAACAACCCCTCATATGTATGGCGTAGCTTGCTGGCGGCAAGAGATATTATCTGGGAGGGGGCAGGTTGGAAGGTTGGAGATGGCAGAAAAATACAAGTCTCAAAGCATAGATGGCTGTCCCACAAACCTGTCTTCCTTGGGGAGGATCGGCCAAATATGCTTGTAAGCAACCTTATGGATGCTGAGATAAAGCAGTGGGATAGGGGAAAGATTTCTGATCTCTTTACCTATAGAATCAGAATGGAAATCTTGTCCATTCCGTTGCAGAACAGCACAGCCCAAGACAAGATGGAGTGGAAAGAGAGCCACAANTCTTTTGGTTTTTCTCTTATTGGTTAAATTAGTTACAAACATGGACAAAATGACCATTACCTTAATAGCCTTCGAAGAGATTTCATTAAACAAAGAAGATGTAGATTTATTCAAGATACAACTCATAAAGAGAGAAACGATATAAAGACCTTATAAATCATAAGACAGACTGTATTTCCTTACCATTGGAACACTCGAGGATTAAGGGGGGTCAAGTAAAAGAAACAACATAAATCTGTTCCATGTAATCTCTATCATGCACATTTCAATTAAATGCAACAAGTTTCCAAAAATTAAACATGTTTATGTCAAGATAGAAAAGGAGATACAAGAGGGGTGGGTAGGGCAGGGGACAAAACTAAGGCATCCTAAACTTTTTGGATTAAGTGTGTCTATATATGTTATATTAATTACTTAAAGAGTATCCACAATGTGTTTATCTCCCCAACAGGCAATATCAAAGCCGATGGTAGAGTGAGGCAAAGGTGGCAAGGTTATCAAGCTTTCTTTCGCAGTTGGAGCAAGGATTGTATATTGCACCAGACAAGCCTATAGAGCTCGCAAAAATGATCCTGGAGAAAGACCAAACAAAAGAGTATTGTGAATGGTGCAAGAAGTGCCAAGTTCCCATGTATAAAAGACGTATCGGTTGACATGTGAAGGCCCATGGATGATGCACGCTAGTAAAGGAAAAAAAAGCCCATAAGGCAAAGGTGTGAGGTTCTCATGGATAAGGTAGAGACTCACACAAGTGGTAGATTTGTGAGAATACACGTGTGAGTAAAATTCTACATTGAATAATAATAAGAAAACTAACATGTGTGAGGAAATTATTGAGTGTACGCGTTTGAGTGAAGAATAAGTGGTTAATATAAAATAGTTGAGCGCATACACCCATTAGACTTAAATCTTTTAGATTGAGTGTGTTTCTATATGTTATATAAACCACTCAATGAGGCTCCCCAAGGTATTTATCTATCCAACATCCACATGGAGAGGAGTGCATGGAAGGAAACCCAAATATGAAAATCCACATTCAATGTACATAGCTAGACAATCACATTCATCCACTAATCTACCATTTCATTGATTTATTTCAAATTTGTGAAGATCTAAATGGGTTTTTTTTTTAAGTTTTAAGATTTTTTTTTTTTTTGGGGNGTATAGAAATTCCAAATCCATGTTCACTACGCGCTGATGAATTTGGCTGAGAGTGGTTGGGTGGAAAGAATGATGGTATGGAATAAGGAGAGAAGTTTTGGGTTTGAGGAGATAGGGAGATTGAAGGAGAGTTTTCTGGTGGAAAGAAGGATGGTATGGAAGGAGAGAAGTGTGGAAGTGGAAGCCTTTCGTTCGATGGAGTACCACTAGTCGAGGACTTGGCTGGTGGAAAGAGTGAAAAGATAGAATCAGGATTATTAGAACGCGGAATTCGTACTATTTCTGTGTCTGGAGTATCGGGTAGAGACACATCTGCTGCTGCAATGGATTCCATCAAATAAATTGAATAATCCGAAACGACAAAGGGAAGAATAATGCCACTAAAACTCGGAGGTACCTTTAATGGAATTTATTGCAAACTTCCTTGCATTTACTGCTTAATTTCCATCCCCACACAAAACGCGCTCGTAGGACTTCTTAAAAGTTAAAACTTGTTTTCACATTCCTTCATTTAAAAAAATAAAGCCGCGTGAGCCCACTAGAAATAAACTATTGTTTATCTGTCTTTTTTTAGAAACACATCTTCAAAATCATGTCTTTAAAGCATTTTGCAAACAATAAGTCTAGAAATACAATAAAATTTAAAATAAATTTCACAACTGTTATTATGAAAAGTCATTAAAGATGAATAATAAAGTAATATCAATTGTAAGTTCTTATGAAAATTAGTAGTAGCCTTCTAACTCAACATATGTGAAATTTTGTCATGAAATTGTGCATGCAACATTGCTTTTTTACAAAAGGAGTTTAATCTTATTTTGATATTTTGATCTTAATTAATTTATCCTTAGAGTTAGCAATTTGTGCTTATGTTTCGTGTTCATATCATGTTGACTAATGAGTATTTAACTATATAGGTTGACATGAATACAATATATTTATTAATCATGTCAAGAACACTTAAATGTCAAGATTACTCAATCTTATCATGGTTTGTTTATTAAAAATTTTGATGAGTCAATATGACTCGCCTACCCTATTTAATAAATGAGTCGTATTAGCTCAGGTCAGCACAACGTAACATGACCCATTTAATAAATAGGTCGTGCATTCAGGTTATAACACATTTACTTGACATAATTAACCTATTAGAAATTCTCATATTTTATACAATAAATATGTTTGATAAGATATTTGGGGTTCAATCACTACCTATACCAAAAGCTAAATGATGTCTTGGTCTGATGATAAAGAGCTATCATCAAGAACGGATGTTATAGGTTGAAACTCTCTATAAAAAAAATGTTTACAACTAATTTCCAATAAATTGGTAAAAATTACATTCAATTGAACTAGTTAGATGTGGCTTAAATGGATTTCATATGTAAAATTTAAATTTTCCATGTCAATCCAAATCTGACATTAACTTGTTAAGCCTAAACCCTAAAACTACCACCATAGCTATATTTAGCGATGAAATTTGATGAGACTTTAGACTTTGTTATTCTTCTTAATATTAGTCTCTCTTTAAATTGATCTATTTGAAGATAAGTACTCTCTTTGGATTGATAAAAAATAGAAGAGTCACAACAGGACTTGTGTTTGTTGATAATTATTTCGAATTTTATTTCTTTTACTAAGAATAATTACCAACAAATTTTATTTGTAGACTTATCTCTTTTTTCTTGTGAATAGAAATTCTTTGTCTCACTTTCTATGTTCTATTTTATTAGAATCACAAATTTCCATGTGTATGATGTTTTTCCATTTTAATCTTTAATTAGTTTATAAGCAAAGAAAAAAGAATACATAATAAGTTATAATTGCTGAAACATAAAGTGAAATATAAAAAGTGGGAGAAAAGATTTTTATTCCTATCATGCAGGTTTGAAATCAAATACCAAACCAATCTAGCACCAGAAACCTAGCGCCACCACTGTAATAACCCAACAGCACCACCGCAAAACCCAACTAGAAAAAAAAAAAAAAATTAAAACCAAAGAAGAGGAGGAGAGTGCGAGAATCATTGACAACAAAAACACCTAACAAAGACAATGACAACAATCCGAAGGTGAGGATAAGAGAGAGAGAGCAACAACAAAAAAATTGACATGTATTGTTTTCTATATATATATATATATATATACAGGGGCGGAGCTAGGAATTTTTGTATGGGGGGGCCAAGTTGCGACGCTAATATATTTATCAAGACAACCCCGCCCCCCCCACACACACATATATATACAAACACGCTTTTTTACCATATGCACACACATATATATACACACGCTTTTTTATTTGATAAGTTATATATATATACACACACCCAACCAAAAAAAAAGAGTTTAGTATTTTCAATTAAAATTTATTTATGATGGCGATCTTTCATAAAATAAAATTCATTTTTTCCATTTTCATAGTAAAATTCTTAAAAAGTTTCATTTTAATTACAAATTATCAAATTGTATAATAAAGTAAATAAAAAAATATTTCAATTGAACTAATGAAATTTTCAAAAACGTGAATGATCCAAAACTTAGAGGAATAAGTTAGGTTCCAAACATATTTAAAGTTACTTTGCTCTAACCCATTATGTGCTAACTAAAGACACATTTCATGTGTAGTTTAAGTGACAAAATTTAATTTTTTTAATGAGTCAATGACTTGTTAATCGTCACATAACAAGTTGAAAAGGATAGATTCAAACATGTTTGATATCAAACTTTATCAAATATTTAACAGATTTAAGAGCATATTTTTCAATAAAAAATAGAATTGAGAAAAATAAAGTTATATCTCATAACTATTAGACCAATTATTTTTTTTAGAGTATTATTGGACTAATTCAAATATTTGGGAGGGCCAACTCTTATTTTTGTAGACTAAATTTTGAAAACATTAAAATAATTTTATATATATTTAAAAAAAAAAATTCAGAATTTTGGGGGGGCCATGGCCCCCCCACCCTTATACATGCCTCCGCCCCTGTATATATATATATATAGTAATGAATAAGCCAATGAAGTGCGTTTTAGTGTTCTTTTTCTTTTCTTTTCTTTTCTTTTTCTTTTTTTTTTTTTTTGGCTACAAAATAATGCAAAATGTATTTTTTGGCTACTCAACTGGAATGCTCTAAGTAGAAAACCACAAATACATTCTTTCTTTAAAAAAAAAAACATTTATTGCGCTCTGTTTTTTTCGATGTAAAATATTTGCAAAGGTAAAATATTTTACATGTAAAATATTTGCAAGAAAATATTTTCATTTTACATTGTTTGGCTGTGTACTTGAAAATGTTGAGTAAAATATTTTCCGATGTTTGGCACAATGTAAAATAGACACACACACACACACACACACACACACACACACACAAAACACTATTAAAAAATTAAAAAAAAAAATTATTATTAACTTCCCAAAAATACATAGAAGCAGATGAGGGAGCATAAAAGTCTACAAGGATTACAAAAAGGACTATCTTAAAACCATTGTAATAGAGGACAAAACACTTTTGGTCTACGAGGACTACATAGAGAACTACCTTGATTCCTGAAAATCAATTTCTACACTGGGAAAATAAAATAAAAATCAGAACAAATATGTCAAAAATTCCCGAAATTTCTAAGCAAATTGAAACATATTGTAACACCCCATAATTTTGATACCAATTTAATTATTGTACGTAAATAATAAAGGAGGCCTACAATTAAATTGATTAAATTGATTTGGGCCTAAAATATTAAAAATAAGATAAATACTATGGGATATGAAACTCAAGTGATGTGGCATAAGTAAATATATGAGCCTTGATAACCCTAGCCTTTTACCTTTTAAGTTACACTTGTATGTACATAAGAAAGTTCCTTTTATTTTCAGCTGCAACACATGAGTGAGCTGCGGCTATGCACAAGTAGTTCAGGTATGGTTTGTCTTGCTCTAAATTTAAGAAGTTTGAATAATCAATAGTTAGCAATTGTCACGAGCCTAGACTATCATTATACTAATAGAAAAGGGCTTCTATAATTGTATTATATTAGATAAGGAATTGTAATATGTCAGGAAAGGGCCATAAGCTTTGAAATTGTACCTAATAGAGTAATAGGCTTGGACTTTATCATGTGAAAGGGAAACGGTTGCTTTGTAGTTTTATATGTATATCGTATATGGCCATCTTGGATCTAAAACTATGATTATTTTAATGGGCAAAGGGTGCTTGTGGTTAATATGTAATCGCATATAGCCTCAATTGTTGACCGTCAAACCATCACACTTTTGTTATGGTTCAAGTACTAGTCCAGCGGCATTAAGGGAAAAATATAGGCAACCAGATTGATAAATTAAGAATACTATAATATGTGGCTTCTACTTTTGATTAATAGATATAAATATTAGGTTGATCATATAGGTATATATATCATGTGGCTTCTAAGGAATAGTAGAATATATGATGGCTAGACCTATAATGAATTGCTAGAGTTTTATAGAGTTGCAGTACAATCATGCTTATTAATAGATTTTAAAATGCGTGAAACAAAACAATTAGATTAAAGCTGAAAGTGAACTGGAGAGTTATGTAAATAAATGTAAAATTTTAGAAATATCAGTGTTGTCTAAGATTATATTGTCTAAGTGTGAAAATAGATTTTAGTGGGAAATTCGTGTATTGATAGACCAATTTTTGGTGTTACTAGGCTCTAATTCTACTGATTCATTGTGACTCAAGGGTGATTGATTTCTTTTATTTTGCTACTAAGATGTAAGTGGTGTTTACTAATTTTGGGGTTTTCCCAAAACAGTGTTGATTATTAAACTATTCTATATCAAAGAAATATGTTAATATTTTATATATAAATTGATATTTTATAAATGTTTAATGTGCACATTGACTATTCATTTTATGAAAACTGTGGGACAACCTAAATTTATTTAAATTTGTATGTGTGAATATATCTTTATATTTTGAGAATTATGAATGGATTATTTTTGTGAGCATATTGAAATGTGTTTTGAAAACCTATGGCAAGTCGGGATTAAAAGCTCAGTATTGTATTTAGTCCTTAGTAAGGGACCATCATACTGCAGCTAAACTTAGCAAGGGACGATCCCAGAAAAGGAGACAATGCACATTTGATAGCTCCTTAGCAATGGAGTATACTATTGAGGATCCAAAAAGGAAGCTCCTTAGCAAAAAAGTGCACCTTTAGATTCGAAATGAGTCATCCTTAAGAAAGGTGATGAAAAGGAGGTTCCAATTCCAAAAAGGGGACAGCACAACCCTGTCAAAGGGGCAAAAACGTTGACCACGAGAAAAGCCTAGGAAATTATTTATGTGATGATATTAATATATATATATATATATTATGATGTCTCACAATATAAAGATATTTTTTATATATATGAAGTATTTTATGATAAATATTGATGAGTTACAAGTTATGAAATTGTTGTAAGAATTATTTATTTGAAAGGTTTGTTCCCACACCCCAATATTAGTGAATTCCACTTATTGAGTTATCAAATCCCCCCCCCCCTCCCTTTATTTCCCATTACAGATACATTAGAGGGATTATTGGAGTAGATCGAGATTTTTGGGAGACAACAGTTATGAACTATTTTGTGGAACTGGAGATTTTATTATTATTTTGATGGCATTTAACATTGTATTGGAGAATTATTTTGATGTTTTGTCTTTGGTGGATTAAAGCTTTGACATTTGTGATGAGATTTAAGGTTACTGGTTTCTTTTATTTAATATTTTATGGATTATTCAAATTAAATAGACTTTTATTGCTTATGATTCTGGACGTTACACATATACACCCCAATCACTCACTATCCCAATAACTGAGTAACTGCATATATGTTTATGTGAAATTTCAAACAGAAACTCACACTCACACTAACAAAGAGAGAACTTTGCAAAGAAAGGCTTTGAGGCTTATTTTTGTTGTTAAAAATTCCGTTTTTTTTTTTTTTTCTTCCTTTGCAACAATGCAGAATTCCTAAAATCATAATAAAGAATTTGAGTGTTTTAAATTTTTTAAAAATGCAAGTATAGAATCGTGGAAGATTGCAAAAGAAAAAAAAAAATTAGAACAAAGAACCTGGGGATGAGCTGATGGCAATGGAGGTGCCAAGAAATGGTGGAGTCAACAACAACAATGGAGGATTACAAGAAAAAAAAAACACTCAGGTAGAGCTGATGATGCATAGCGCCAACGAAGGGAGGAGCCAGTGATGGGTAGTGCCTAAGGTGTTGCCGATGATAGGTGGGAGAGAAGGACCGCGATGGGCTGAGTTTTCGAGAGAATACCAATAGAGTGTGAGAGTGAGAGAAACAGGTAGAGTATCGGGCTGAGAGTGTGCACAAAAAAAGTAAAATGTTTTACCAATATTTCAAGTGTAAAACATTTTACACAAATTTGTCTTAGTTGTTTGGTTGATGAAAATATTTTATTTTTGACCAAATATTTTATTGCAAAACAAACACTATAAAATGTGAAATTATTTTTTAAAAATATTTTTCTTCGAAATAAATAGAGCGTTGATAACCAATATATCATTATCAAACAACTCATTTTATTTCCTATTCATAAAAATTTTCGCTTATGTCGTATTTAAGATAAACAAGTCTATTTTATTTTTTATGTTCGTTATATACACTCTTTACTCAAACTTAAATACATAATTTTCTTAGCAATTTCAAAGAAATTGATAATAAACAAAGTTTTTTTTTTTTTCTTGTTAAGAAATAATAAACAAAGTTGAATGGATATACAAAAATATCTTATTTAATGTTATCACCTTCCACCTCAAACGTTTTTGAGTCAACCCAGTCTTGAAGAAGCTCTGATGAGAATACAATCTGACGGTTCTAATACCAGCTTCTCTGAGTCAACCTTGTCATGAGGAAGCTTCGATGAGAATACAATCTGATAGTTGAGTGCAGGCCTAACGTACTTCGTTCATATCCAAGTTACGGCTCAAATGAATGATCTGGTGGGATCGACAATAGGTATTTTATCTGTCAAAATTCACGAACCATTTATTTGTAACATGCCGGTCAATTAGCTGTGTTGACCCGAATTCCATGACTCCATTTGCTATGGGTACCCAAGACATGGACTTGAGTCCAGCCTTACGGCCCTGGCAAGCCCGTTTAGAGTTCATGGCTGCCAGGTAGTCCTCTGGGCCCCACTTCTTACGAGTGTCGAAAAGATGGTGTATGACACTGCCGGGCCACAATCTCGTGAACAAGAACCAACTTGTTTTAAGCCCGTAATAGTCCCCATTGTAGAACCGTTTTACTGCACTAATAGTGTTGTGACCAAAAGGAGAGCCTGGCCAGTCTTTCTACCAGAACATAGCGTAGGTCCACCCCTCACGGCGGGCCTGCTCAAACTCCTCCTCCACCTCCTGCGGGACCGTGATAATCTTGTCGCTGTTGATAGACAGCCAGCAAGTTTTATGACGCTCATGAAAAAGTTCAGTAGTTATAAACCTATCATGGTCATGGGTTGATTCAATTGAAGAAGAAAAGGAACGGTTTGGCTGGAAGATTGAGGGTATGGAATAAGCAAATCCGTAAGGTGGTGTTTCACTAGATATTGAATTTCCCTGAGAGTGAGTGGGTGGAAAGAATGATGGTATGTAATAAGGAGACAAGTGTTGAGTTTCAGCAGCAGAAGATAGGGAGCTTGACCGAGAGCTGTCTGGTGGAAAGAAGGATGATATGGAAGGATAGTCATATAAGTCTGGAATTAGCGACTGGTTAGATAATGAACTATCACTACTACACAGGGACTTGGCTGGTGGAAAGAGTGAAAAGATGGAATTCGGATTTGAAAGAGAATTTGGTACTTCTGTGTCAGGTGTACCAGGATGAGACATGTGGGCTGGGGCAATGAATTCCATCAGTAATCCCAAACGCAAAAGGGAAGAAGGGAACTACGGATGGATTGCAAAGGAACGAGGAAAACATCATTTATACAAAGAGAGGAGTATACTTCATAGGAAACTTCCTCACAACTACTGATCCGCGGGTTCCTCCGAAGACGGAAATCTTGCTCGTGAGAGTTTTTAAAACTTGTTTTTTCATAAACAATTAGCCATGAGGCTAACTACAAACTCTTATTTGACTAAGTGTTTTCTAGAAACGAATCTTACAAATAAGCCAAAAAATAATAATCTTCAGATCTTTTGTGAGCCTATAGTGCCATTTTTTATGTTTTCTATCTCAGTTTCTCTTATTCTAAAATGTACTTGGTGTGGACACACACACACACANGGTATGTAATAAGGAGACAAGTGTTGAGTTTCAGCAGCAGAAGATAGGGAGCTTGACCGAGAGCCGTCTGGTGGAAAGAAGGATGATATGGAAGGATAGTCATATAAGTCTGGAATTAGCGACTGGTTAGATAATGAACTATCACTACTACACAGGGACTTGGCTGGTGGAAAGAGTGAAAAGATGGAATTCGGATTTGAAAGAGAATTTGGTACTTCTGTGTCAGGTGTACCAGGATGAGACATGTGGGCTGGGGCAATGAATTCCATCAGTAATCCCAAACGCAAAAGGGAAGAAGGGAACTACGGATGGATTGCACAGGAACGAGGAAAACATCATTTATACAAAGAGAGGAGTATACTTCATAGGAAACTTCCTCACAACTACTGATCCGCGGGTTCCTCCGAAGACGGAAATCTTGCTCGTGAGAGTTTTTAAAACTTGTTTTTTCATAAACAATTAGCCATGAGGCTAACTACAAACTCTTATTTGACTAAGTGTTTTCTAGAAACGAATCTTACAAATAAGCCAAAAAATAATAATCTTCAGATCTTTTGTGAGCCTATAGTGCCATTTTTTATGTTTTCTATCTCAGTTTCTCTTATTCTAAAATGTACTTGGTGTGGACACACACACACACAAAAAGAAGGGAAGGAGAAAGTGTGCTAAGCTACGGATGCTCGGTCCCTCTCAATTCTTCTTTTTCTAGTTTTACACATTGGAGGCTTGATGAAGTGGCTCTTACGGTGTATTTGAATACCGTTTATTTGGTTGAAAACAATAAAATAAAAAATAAAAAATTACTGTTCACGCGTGGGTTACTGTTCATTTACCTAAATGCACTATTCATATTCCCTGAACAGTGCAAGAGGCGCTAGTCTTAAAAAAAAAAAAAAAAAAGAACAGAAAACGTAGACGTGCGCATCAGCGCTATCCAAACGCTGCTTTAGTGTGCATGTGTTTCCAGGATTACGTATGTGTATTTCTTATTTTATTTTTTAGCAGTCACCACCAATCATTGGTTTTTTATTATGCGTGATTGGTCTCCTATTTGTCTAATTCTTTTTTTAGTTACCTAATTAACTAAAACCAATTCAAGAGTTATTAATTAATAAAGGTAAACTAAAGTCTTGAATCAAAAATCTTGGACTTGGAAGTCCGGTTATGGCTAGGAAAGGTATTAGCCAACCCACACCACCTATCCAAAAAATAATACTCCATTTTAATACTAATTCCAACGTTAACTTTTTAGTGAAGAAATTAGGTACTTGGCATTGGGAAAAGATTTTGTACAATCAATATTTATATATATATATATATATACACACACACATACTACTATTTAAGGGGTTTCTCCTATTTGGATTCCTCATTTTTTTTTTTTTTTAAATGCCCCTTCACCCCCTATGTTTAAGTAGAGACAAAACTAAAAGACAATCCTATAAAAATACAACTCTAACTCCAACTAAAATATTGCCTAAAAAATAAGGCCACTCTCCTATTGATTTTCAAATTGTTTTATCTACTTATAAATTAGATTTTCAAAATAAAAATTATATATATAAAATCAAAACACAATTTTATTTTATTTTTTGCTACAAAATAGGACCACTAAAATAAAATAAAAAAGTCTCATCGCACACACTTACATGTGAGTATTTATTACATATAACATATTATGTGAATATTTACTTCAAAGAGTATTTACAATCAAAACATAGGAAATCTATGTACATAGCATGTGAAGGCTAAAATTAAATATGTATAACTAGCATGTTAGTATAATATTTATTGCGTAACTAACATTTGAATATATATACAACATAAAATAAAATAAAAGGAGAGAGAATGAGAGATGTCAACTTTTAGCAAATTTGTCCTCCATTTTCTCATTCTCATTCACAAACATAATAAGCCAAAACATTACTGCCAAGGGAAGGGGGGAATATATTACCTTGATCGAGACATGGATAAACACGTGAATTCCAAAGAGAATATCATGCAATTTTGATCTATCAACATGTGAATACCAACAAGACACTTCATTCATTCAAAGAAATTATAAAGGGAATTTGGTGATCCTAGGGGTCAAAATGCAATTTACAAAAGTTTAAAGGTCCAAAATGTAATTTTGTAAAAGTTTAGGGGGTTGAAATCCAATTTTGGGAAACTTTAGGTTAAAAACATGAATATGAAAAAGTTACGGACCAAAATGCAACTTTGGAAAAGTTTTGGGGTCAACATAATTTTGTGAAAGTTCGAGTCAAAACATGATTTGAGAAATTTTATGGACTAACATGCAAATATGAAAAATATGATGGCATGCTAGAAATTAAAGGAAAAGCAAGCTGGTGGACCCTTTTATTATTTAAAGTGTGTGGGTTTATATCCAAAGTGTTGGGCTTAGGCTAAAATGGGACAATGGGCTCAAGCTTGAAGGTTAGACTTACCACTGGGCTTAAGGGCAAATGGGCCAGAGTTACTGGATTTGGGTTTCAAACTTAAGCTCAAGGTTGACTGTGTCCTAAATATAGGATTAAGGAAACAAACTGGGTCTCATCAAATGGATCAGGTCTAGCCCAACCCAGCTCCTTATTTCTCTAGCGAATCCTTAAACTCAAGAAGCTTCTCAATGCTTCACTCTCTCTCTCTCTCTCTTCAAAAACTTTCTTAGGACAGAACTAGGATTCGAAGTTGAGGGGGGCAAATATAATTTTTCTTGGGCTTATTTTCAAAAATCTTAAATATATACCTACTATTTAATATTTTAAAAAATTTGGGGGGGCCACAGCCCCCCTTAGCCTCAACATGGTTTCGTCCCAAGCCTCAGCCTCCATGGCTGAAACTCTAAAGCTTCTCACCTCCAGATGCTACCACGAGCGATGGTTTCCCTCCTTCTCGGCCATCCCAAACTCTCCATCTCCCACTCTAAGTTCTATCTCTTTTTTTTATCTACTCTCAACCTTAGCTCTGCAAAAACTGCATGGCCGAAGCTCAAGCTTCCTCCATCTCCAACCATCGACACCACGACAGACGGTGGTTGCACCTCCTCCAACACATCAGACCCAAACAACCTCATCCCTTCTCTCTCTCTCCTCGATCTCTCTGATCTAAACGAATGGAGCTTCCTAGCTCCTTCGTAAAAAACCCTGGCCACCACCACCATAAGGGTGGCTTATTAACTTCGGATTATCACTTTCTCTCTCTCTAAACTCAAACCAAAAGCTACTCTCTCAAACCCGTAACCTTAGGCTTCCAACCTTCTATCTACTACCTAGGAGGGCTTTACTTGGTGAATGAGCAAAAAAACAATGGTTTGGAGTCCTAGGAGATCATGGATTGATAGTGAACCAAGACTAAGGCAGTGCATGAACAACACGCACAAATAGAGAGTAAGTTATGGAGCTTTTGTGCTTGTGTACTCTGTGTTCAAGTGAGCATAATGCATATATGTGTGCACAACTAGTATAGATATGAGAAAGGAGCAATCTATGGCATAGATTAGAAATAGAATGTGGGTGATGTGATTTTGTGACGGTGTGTGTATCGTGTATTAAATACTGCACAAAGCTATAGAAAAATCAAAGAGGAATTTCAAGTTTACCTAGTTCATGCCCTCTTTGTGTGTGTGTGTGTGTGTGTTTTTTTTCCCCCTCTTTGTTTTGATGATTCCTGGCTATGATGTGTTGGTTTCCTTTGGCTTCATACTTGTGGTTACCTCTGTTGGTGTTTGGCCAAAGAGTAAACACAAAGAACAAGGTTAAGATTCAAACAAAACCAGAAAACGAGTAAAGGAAAAAAGAGAGAGGAAGCTCATTTAGTGGGTTGTTCCACGTTTCTTTGGTGTTGTTCTTGCTCTTTTTTCCTTCTTTTTCTCTGTTGCTATTTTCCACAGAATTTCTAGGAGGGTTTTTTTAGTAGGGCTTTTGAGTTGTGTTTTCTAGGTATTTTGGGAGGTTTTTGAGTTGTTTTCTAGGGATTTGGAAGGGTTTTCTATGAGAGCTTTTTGCTAGGTTTTGGGAGGGTTTTGAGTTGGTTTTTTTTTTTTTTTTTTTTTTGGGGGGGGATTTGGGAAATATTTAAGGCCGAACAAAATTCGATATCAACACTTAGTAACCCAAATGATTTCAAAGGTCTTATGAGATTTTGGGTTCAAAATATCAAACCACATTTTAGAGTCATTCTCCCTGTAATAACATAGTGTGTGTGAAATGTAAGACTATATACACTAGAGTGAATAGTCAAGTGTTCGAAGTGCTTTAGATACAAATATATATATATTATATATATTTAAAAAAGGTGTGTGAGAATCTTGTATTATATTATATTGGTCTCTATCTGGAAACCCAAAAACTCTATTAAAGAAGATCTTACCATTACTATAGAATGCAAATTCATCTAAGTATGACCAGTAACTCTTACTTCCATCTAAGAAGCAAGGGGGTGGGGTGCTTTGGAATAGGAGTATTCCCCTCTATTCATGGAAGATTTGGATGGCTCTAAATCCTTTAGAGCTGAATCAATTATTAGCTGGCAAATCATATTTGAAATCTGAAGCTTTATTAAAATTGTTGTAGAAAATCTAAAAAAATTTTACATATTTGTGCTCTAAGTGCCATATTCACACTTAGAGGAGCCTTTGATATGCCAATCGACAAATTAAATGTTGGTCCAAAGTGCTTAATTACTAGAACTTAGTCCCAGTTTTCAACACAAATTTTCAAATTTTGAATGAATTTCCAACTTCCAATGGCTATTTTTGATCTATAAGAGCATTAGTATTAGGTCTTGTATAACTCAAAGTATGCTAAATTTTAGCATGAAAGCACAAAAAGCATGCATTATACAAACTCCCAATTGTAAAAAAATTTGTAATACTGCTACAATGCGGTCTTATATGTAGGATGACACTATAGCAGGCTGGTATAATTTTTTTATTACTTTATTCTCTCTCCCTCTTTCACTTTCTCTTCTTCTCTCACTTTGGCTCTCTCTGTGTGACTTTGTCCTCACTCCCTCTCTCACATCTCTCTCTTGTTCAAGACTTGCCATCGGAACTACTTGGGCCATTTTGCATGGAGTTCATCATAGGGCGTGGGGGTCGTGGCAAGGTCGTGCATGGAGATCGATGTGGTGAGGTGGGTTTTGATTTTGGGTGGGTTTCGATGGGGTTTTAATCGGCATGGGTTCTGTGGAGATCGGGTTTTTGATCGACGTGCATGGAGATCGGGTTTTTGATCGACGTGCATGGAGATCAGGTTTTGATTGCGTGGGTTTCATTCCGATGGGGTTTTGATCAAGTGGGTTTCGTGGAGATTGGGTTTTGATCAGCATGGGTTCCATTCCAATGGAGTTTTGATCGCATGGGTTCTATGGAGATTAGATTTTGATCACCAAAATAATGGGTTTGTTGGTTTTCT